>NW_022437304.1:0-45000 GCF_009761245.1 Sapajus apella
TGCTTCCTTATCTCTTGGTTGTATACCCAAGAATGGCATAGCGGAGCTATATGGTTAGGCATATGTTTCACTTCTTAAGAAAGTGTTCAACTGTTTTCCAAAGTTGTTATAACATTTTACATTACCAGTAGCAATGTAATGGTAATGTAAATGGTAAGTGCCAGTTCATCTGCATCCTCAGGGCACTTGGTATGGTTAGTCCTTTTAATTTTACCCATTCTAATAAGGTATATAATGGTATCTTATTGTTGCTTTTAATTTGCATTCTCCTAATCATTAATGATGTTGAGCATCTTTTCATGTGTTCACTTCTCAATTGCGTATCTTCTTTGGTGAAGTCTCTGTTTACATCTTGTGCCCGTTTTAAAATTGGATTTTTTTTTTTTATTATTGAATTTTTAGCATTGTCCGTATATTCTGGATACAAGTCAATTAGCACATTTTTTTGTGTGTATATTTTCTCTCAGTCTGTGGCTTATTTTTCCATTTCCTTAACGGTTTCTTTTGAAATTTTTAATCTCAATGAAGTCTAATCAGTTTTTCTTTTTCTCTCATAGATGGTGCTTTTAGTGTCATAGCTAAGACATTTTCACCTAATTGGAGGTCACAGATATTTTTCTCCGATGTTGTCATCTAGACATTTTATAGTTTTAGGTTTAAATTAAGGTCGATGGTCCATTTTAATTTTTTGTATGTCATGTGAGTATAGATTACATTCATTTTTTGTATATAGATATCCAATTGTTCCTTTTGTGAAAAGACTATCCTTTCTTCACTTATATTTATACCTTTTGTGATTGCCTCACAGTTCTTGGATATTCTGTTTTTAATATATATTTTTTAATCTTTGCATTCAGTTTTAGAAGTTTCTATTGAACTTTCTTCAAACTCATTGATGTTTTTCCCTTTGCATTGATTAGTCAATTTATGAGCACATGAAAGGCATTCTTAATTTCCGTTACAGCATTTTTTTTTTATCTCTAGCATTTCCTTATGATTACTTGTTAGATTTTTCAATTTCTCTGATTACATTGCCCATCTTTTCTTGTATCTTTCCCACCTTCTCCATTAGAACACTTAGTATATTAGCCATGGTTGTTTTAAATTCCTGTTCTAACAATTCCAATATATCTGCCACGTTTGAATCTGGCTATGATGCTTGCTCTGTCTTCAGGATGTGTTTTTTGAATGTAGTATACTTTGTCATGATTGTAGTATACTTTGCTTGATATGATTTAGATGGGTAAAGCAAATTGTGGTAAACAAGCTTTTAATGTGAGACTTTACTGTTTAGGAATTATATGATGTTTACTATTTGTTATAGTTGTAGGTGTCACAGACTAAATTATTTTGGTGCTGTTGTTTTCTCTCCCCTGCTGTCTTTAGGTTTCCCTAGAGACTTCTTAAATAAGGTCTGAGATATGCATTTCTTCCAGTTGTATTCCCCTGTTATTAAACAGAAGCTCCACTGATGTAGTGGTGAGGTGTGGAGGGAAGGGAAGTGCTTGTAGTCTTATGGTTAGAATTCAGTCATTTAGTGAGCCTATGCCCTGGGTTGTGACCTACACAAGTGCTTCTCAGTCTTCTCCTCCCTAGGTGAGACAATAAGGCTAGAGGGGTCTAGACTTTGGTATTTTCCTTTTCCCAGATTGGTTAGGTTTTAGTAAAACCCCAGTCAGTTAGGATCTGGTAAAATAGTGTGAGAGCAGGACTTGTTATGAAGAAAAGAATTATCTGGGTAGACTTCAAAATTGCTATTTTTCCTTTCCCCTGCTGGAAGCAAGAAGGGATTTTTCCCTGACCTTCACTATGAGAAGCTGGTAGAGATCCTGGAGGAGAAGTTCACAAAATACAGGGGCTCCACTAAGACTGGCCTCCCCTGGAGTTTTAAACCCTAAGACTTGCTCTTGCTGAGCCCCCAGCAATCTTTCAGCTACAGTTTAGATTTTACTGCTCCAGTAGTGATTCCTACAGAGGTTTCTGCTCTGTTAACTTGTGATTCTCCATATCAGTCTGTTTCTTTAATTTTGGGGGCAGTGGTTTGCCCCATGACCTTAATTCTCTGATGGATCTATGAAGAGTTGCTGATTTTCAGTCTGCTCAGTGGTTTTTTTTTTGTTGTTGTTGTGAGCATAGGCAACAACTTTCAGTTCTTTATATGTTGAACCAGAAACTGGGAGTCTGTCCTGACTAGCCGTTTGGAAGTTGCATTGTGGCTTAATATAACAAACATTTCAGTTTGTTTGAGTTCAATAGGCTCTGGCTATAAAAAATATCCTGCTTGGGTTTCATAACAAAGAGAGATAGGCTATTTTAATTTCCATACTTTATAGAGTTGTATGTGGGCATCAGATAAAATAATTTGTTTAACAGTATCTTCTAAGATTTTTTTGTAAGTATTTTTCTAAGATATTTTCTAAAATTTTTGTTTAAAAGTATTTTCTAGGTTACTTTCTTTCCTTTTTTTCCTTCCTTTCTTCCCTCCCCCCTTCCTTCCTGCCTTCCTTCCTTCCTTCCTTCCTTCTTCCTTCCTTCCTTCCCTTCCTTCCTTCCCTCCCTCCGTCTCTTCCATCCTCCCTTCAAAAGTTAATGTTATGAAATACAAAATAGATACTGAGGTAGGATTTTAAATTAATGTCTATCCTTTTATCTAAACATTTTTTTTTCAAATTTAAAAATTGCATAGAACACAGTTCAAAATGTCATTTGCCCCAGTTTAAAAATAATAGAGAAAGAAAATAGTTAATTTTGTCTACTAATTTTATATAATACATGATGTAAAACATATGTATGATGTATGTATATATTTATTTTATTTTACTTTAAGTTCTGGGATACATGTGCAGAATGTGCACGTTTGTTACATACATATACATGTGCCATGGTGATTTGCTGCACCTGTCAACCCATCATCTAGGTTATAAGCCCTGTATACATTAAGTATTTGTCCTAATGCTCTCTTTCCCCTTGCTTCCCACCCTGCAACAGGCCCTGGTGTGTGATGTTCTCCTCCCTGTGGCCATGTGTGGAACAGGTATTTCAAATATACAATTTGTGTTAATCCTCCTAAAAATAAAAGGAGGTAGACATATTTCCACTTTATTACTAGTGAGAAAACTGGAGGTAACTTGCTCAGGGGTGTGCAGAAGTAAACAGGGTGGCCATTCATTAAATGCTCATCAGATTCTAACATTGCTCTTTTAGCTGCACAAATCTGCCGAGCTCTGGCGTCATTGCCATAGAGTGGGCTCAATAAAATCTACCTATTTCCCTGCTCATTGAAGGGAAAATACAAAATTAAAACTCAGGTCCCCATCTAGAAACAAGAAGCATACATGCAGTCTAGTTGGGAGGGAGCCCTAAACTCTGAATTCTATGAATGCTGCAACTGGATGCTTGAGAGAAATGTTTCTTGCTCCCTGGTTACAAGCATATATCCAGTGAAAAATCCCCATTTGCAGAAAAGACAAATTAGAGGATATTTGCTTTGCCCACGGATTTCTTTGAATCACAGATTCCACTGCCTTAAAATGTAACACAATGGAAACAATCATTCCATAATTCATTTAGCAGCACCAGGACTCTTTTGCTCACAACAATTCTCCAAAATATTTTACTCTCTGTTGATATGTTAACAAAAAAATTCTGACTTCAGTGAGGATGGAGTGGCATTTTTATACCGAGTTAGTTACTGTATTAAGGCACAATACTGGGTATCAGCATGAACTCTCACAAGAAATATGAGTGCAGTATGATAGTTCTCATTTCATAGATGAGCAACCCAGGACTCAGGGAATTTTAAGTAATTCACAGAAGTTATATAGCCAAAGGTAAGAAGAACAGGCATCCCTCAGTATCCATGGGGGATTGGTTCCAGCATCCCTGAGGATACCAAAACCCAAGGATGCTCAAGTCCCCGATAGAAAATGGCATAGTGTTTGCATGTAAACTGTGCAAGGCTGGGTGTGGCTCACACCTATAATCCCAGTAATTTGGGAGGCTGGGGCAGGCAGATTGCTTGAGGTCAGGAGTTCAAGACCAGCCTGACCAACATGGCGAAACCCCGTCTCTATTAAAAATACAAAAATCAGCCAGGTCTGGTGGCATGCATCTGTAATCCCAGCTACTTGGGAGGGTGAGGCAGGAGAATCACTTGAACCCAGGAGGCGGAGGTTGCAGTGAGCTAAGATCTTACTGCTGCATTCCACCCTGGGGGACAGAGACTCCTTCTCAAAAAAAACAAAACAACAACAACAACAAAAAACTATGTACATTCTCTAATATACTTTAAATCATTTCTAGATTATTTATGATACCTAATACCATGTAAATGCTATGTAAGTAGTTGTGAGACTGTGTTGTTTAGGGCATAATGACAAGAGAAAAATCTGTACATGTTCCATATAGATGCAATCATCCTTTTTAAAGTATATATTTTTGATCCACCATTGAATTCATGGATACAGAATCTGTGGATACGGAGGGCTGGCTGTAATTGCTACTTTTAAGGAGCAGCTACTCTGCCCTAGGGACTCAGGAAATTTTGAGAGAAATGTTTTCTGCCAAATGAAGGGTATGGCAGCTCTAGGCACTGTCCTAAGCACATTATAGGCTAACTCATGAAAGCCTCCGAACAGCTCTTCAGGCAAACGCCGGTAATAGCCTCACATTACAGATAAGGAAACTAAGGTAGAGTGTTTAGTAACTTTCCTTTGATCCCAGAAGTAGTAAGTGGTGGCTGCCAGTTTTAAATTTAGGCAATGCGGTCAAAGTCCATACTCACATGTTTCCTGAATGGGTATGTTAAATAAGAACACTGTGCAACCACTAATTTTAAAGCATATTTACTTTAACAGACCCCCAGCTTTTGTTGTTCTGCACAACACTGAGAGGTAATCCAAACGACCAACAAAGTCCCTATATATTTTGATAGCAAGAGGTAAACTAGCTGGAGCGAAGGTACCCTAAGCTAGAAAGGTGGGCTACAGGCATCTCAGATACAAAATTCACAGGTGATTTGTTTTTCTCATTCTGAGGAAGGTAGTTCCAAACTTGGTGTGAAGAGCTTATTAAGATCATTAAAAATCTCCATTAAAAAAAAAATTCTGTTCTGCCTTCTTTACCACATTGGCTTCCATTTGGGTTGGTTACCTCATGATCATAAAGTGGCTGCTGTTGTTGCTTCAAGAATTATATCCTCACACAACTGCATCCACAAGCAGGATGAAGTCTCTCCTGCCCACCTCTTATTCTTTGGGAAGGAAACCCATATCTATAGACTTATTTTCACATCTTTTGGCCTCATGTGGTCATGTTCTATGTTCCTGTTGCCAGGCTGGTGGAGGATAGGGAAGACTTCCTCCAAAAAGGCCAGGCTGCAGTGGTGGGTTGATGTGTCACATCTATTCTAACACTGCTGCTCACCCCTTGGCATTCTGTGCTGATTACAACACATGGCAGAGGCCAAGCTTAAATCAGCAAAAGGTTTTGCAATGTCTTCAAAGGGCTGTAGTCCCTGGAGAGAAGGTCTCTTAGATTTGTGGCATTCCAGGTCAAAGGTTTGGTAGGTGGCTAAAAGAGAAGACCAAAGAGGTGTTTAGTGGGTTGGGGAAGAGGAGGAGAAGATGGGTAGAGAAAAAGAGGTGGTGGATTTTTATCTGACATGGATTAGGCTGGAGATGGCAAGATACTCTCATTTCTTATGCCAGGTTCAATCGCTGGAGCTAACTGTAGGCTCTGGGACCTTGTTTGGGGAAGAATTATCCTGGTAGAGGGAATACTGGCATTTTTAGTCTTTGTATTGAGAAGGAACTAGGGGGTTGGGCTGTCAGTAAGGAAGATGCATGGAACAGCTATTGGATAGGAAACCAATATAATATCTCCCCCACCCAGAAAGCTTCCAGGTGTCATATTCAAGACTAGACTGTGACTGAACCGATCCCTGCTAATTGGCAATTCCGAAGTAGTTATTATTCTAGATATTGCTGATTAAATGGGGAGCCCAGAATGTTCATCATTCTCCAATCAAAACTATAGTGGCATAATATCCTGTTGTGTTCTTGACAAATCTATTGACTTAAGGTTTCCTTCATTTGATCACACACCTTTGGGCTGGACAATCCCTTAGAGACCATTAGTCCATACCCTTCATTTGGCAGACGAGGACATTTAGGCCTAGAGAGAGAATGTGACTCTTCCAAGATCATACAGATCACACAGAGGCAAGGGCAACATTTCAGTTCAGATCTCTTAATTCAAAAGTGATTTCAGATTGCCCAGGCTGCATCTGCAAAGAGCAAAGCAGGCGACTTAAACCATGAGGAAATACATTGGACATGGTCGATCAAAAGGATGGAAGGAGCTCAGTGTCTGGTAACTGTAGGCTCCGACATCCTCCTCTCTTCAACAGAGCCACTCAGGAGCAGCCTCTGCAACTTGCTCTTCCACTGCTCCCCCTCCCATAATTGCTGGCAGGTAAACCCCTAAGAATTCAGGTGTCTGCCTGATGACATATTGATGAAAAGCCAAAGATGTCCAGCAAAACCCAGATCCTTCTGTGCTTATGCAAATGATATCACTAGCTGCCAGGAGGTTGCCAGGGAAAAATTGCATGGGGGTGGGGAGAGTATCTCAGAATACAGGGCAACCAAACAATATTTTGAGTGCCTGTTCTAGACATTGTGCTAGGTGCTGAAAGCCAACGCTGAGTAAATATAGTTGTGGCCTTTGTTCATGGAGCCAAGAGACTGGAGGGAAGACAGACAAAATATCTGCAAAATTAGGCTGGAATAAAAGTAATACGTTCTCTGTAGGGAAGGACGTGGCACTAGGAGGATGTGCACCTGGGAGACCCGGCCTAGTCTGGGAGGGTAGGAAAGGCTTCCTCCAAAAAGGCCAGGCTGCAATGGGGGTCTGATGTGTCACATCTGTTCTAACACACCTGCTCACCCCTTGTCATTCTGTGCTGATTACATGGTGGAAGCGGAGCTTAAACCGACAAAGGACTTTGCTGTGTGTCCAAAGGGCAGTAATCACTGGAAAGGAGGTCTTTAAGATTTGTGGCATTCCAGGTCAAAGGTTTGGGTGAGTGGTTAAAAGAGAAGATCAAAGAGGTGTTTAGTGAATTGGGGAAGGAAAAGAGAAGATGGGTAGAAAAAAATAGGTCGTGTATTTTTATCTGACGTGGATTGGTTTGGGGATGGCAAAATATTTTTATTATGCCGACTTCAATCACTGGAGGTAACCAGAGGCTTTGGGAAGCTCCAGTGGCTGAAGTTCCGGGAAGAATTCTGAGACCTCATCTGGACCCAGTGCAAAAGAGCCCTGTGATTGATGGGGGCCGTCTGATGTGAGTACAGGAGGAGAAGGAAGTGGTGAAACACTTGCCGTGTATTTGACATTTCTGACATGGGCAAAACCGTATCCCAAAACTTAGTATTGCTGAAAAAAGATGGGTTTTGGACATGCATTATATCTTAGCTCTGAAAATGTACAGCTGTGTGATATTGTGCAAATTAAAATCTCTGAGCTTTACTCTTCTGTAACGTGGAAATACTATCTCAATGCATTTTTGCTATATCTTGTGCTGACAGGACCAGATTGAAGGCAGGCACTGAGGGTTGACTTGAAGCTCCCTTCCCAAGAAAAGTTGCACAACCTCAGCTCAAGAGAGAAGAGGGGATTCTAGAAGAACCCCACAGATATACCCTGTATTCTTTTTCTTTTGCTGCTGTAACTCAGTAGCTTAAGGCTATATGCATTTATCAGCTTGTGGTTCTGTGGGTAAGGATTCTGGCATAGGCTCTGCTGGGTCTCTCAGGGTCTCACGACATTGAAACCAAGGGGTTGGCTCGGCTAGACCCTTATCTGGACGTTGTGGGAACAGTCCAGTTCCAAGCTCATTCAGGTTGGCAGATGCCAGTTTCTCCTGGGTATAGGTCTGAGGTCCTCAGTTCCTTACAGGCTGCAGCTGGGACCTGCTCTGTGCAGCTGGAGGTCACTAACATTCCTGCTTATGTGGGCTCTACATTTCCAAGCCAGCAAGGACCCATCTAATCCATATGCTTCAAATCCTCTGATTGATTCTCCCTTCTGCTTTAAAAGGCTCATGTCCTTAAATCCGCTCCACCTGGATAATCTCTGCGGGGCTGCTCTAAGGACATGGGCTATCTCTGATAGCTGCAGGTCAACTGACTTGGGAGTTCAATGACGCCTGCAAAATGTCTTCACAGCAGCAGCTAGACTGGTGTTGGTTGAAGAACCCCATTCCCATGGCATGGGAATCTTGCGGGGGCATCTTTAGGGTTCTGCATGCCACACACCCTAACTTGAAGAGTCAGGAGAGAAAGGTGATGGTAGGTTCAGGAACACAAGGAAACACATGCTCCTTGAAATTCCTCCTGCTGGTGAGGAGCAACTTTATCTGAAAGTGATGGGAGGAGCTGGAGGTCGGCATTCTGAAGGGCTCTTTCAGGCAGAAAGCCAGAGTGGCCCTAGGGGCTCTCCCTCCACTGCCCTAGGAGAACAGTGGTTCCAGAAACAAAGCCGGGAAAAAAGCCAGGCACAGCCGCCTGGGGACCTTGTAGTGAGGTCAAACCAAAGACAAGATGTGATAGGGAGAACTTCAGTAAAATATGCAGAAGAGACTGCACAGGGGTAGATTTTGCTTCCTGGGGCTCCCCAGGGATTTTTCTTTTCAGTCACCTCAGCCGCTGTGTCACTGAATGGGAAGATAGATAATTACCAGTCCTTTAGCTTATGTTCTGTGATAAGAACTCCACAGAAGCTAGAGAGACACAAAATGGGCCCAAAGAGACTCACTGATGCCCAGGTCATGCAGAATTGTCCTTGTTGAGGGACATGTCAACAGGGAAAATGCGATCTGAGACTGACAAGAGACAAAAGCACAAAACAAGGCTTTCGTAGTACTCAGTTGCATGGGAATGGTTGGTATTGCTTTGAGAAATATTTATTAGCATAGAAAAGAGAAATATATTTAAAATAGCATCTGCTTTGTCTGAATAAAATTCCAGAAGCTATGGACCAAATTAATGATAAAAGATTACAAAATAAACTTATGTGAAATGGGCTGAGAAGAGAAAGAAAAAAATATAAGGAGATCCCTATGTTGTTGGAAAGTATTTCAGGAAAATAAAATGTGTACCAGAATTGAGAGGTGCATTAGAGTTTGTTACATATAGATTTGTATTTTTATAAGTAAGTAAATAAACAAATAACTCACCATGAATAAAGTATTCAAGTCAAGGTGGAAAATTCTCCCAGAATGCAGAGGAAAAAAGGCAAATGAAAACATTTAAGATGAACAAGACATAAACAGAATGTATGATGTATTGATAAGTATTCTTTTGGTATGGATGATAGAAACTCATCTCTCAAATCAAATGAATTTAAATATTAGAGGCATGTTGTGGGGTCACATAACCAGGAGGGCCCAGAGTGCTTTGACTTCAAGGTTTTCACTAGGCTGCTGTTTCATAATTGGCTATCTTAAACTATTTTTATGTTTATATTGATCACCTTTTATCCCTTATGGCATGGAGCGAAACATTCATTTTTAAGGATATATTTATCTAGTTTATTTACTCATTATTCATTGAGCACTAAAGTAGATAAAGTGGAGCTCATTAAAGACAGATTAAAGATGCTCTCAGTGGATGGGTATTTATTTTCCAGATCAAATGCATTTCTGTTTTTTAAATTTAATTCAATTTTATCTTAAGTTCTTGGATGCTTGTACAGGATGTGCAGATTTGTTACATAGATAAACGTGTGCCATGGTGACTTGCTGCACTTATTAACCCATCACCTAGGTATGAAGCCCCAAATGCATTAGCTATTTATCCTGATGCTCTCCGTCCCCTCTCCCTCCAATCCATTTCCTAAAGACCAAATTTATGCCTCTGTTTCTACTTTCTCCTTCCTATTTTTCCGTCTTGGCATTCTATTATGTATTGAGAATTTGCCACTAGGCTTGGGAATTGTTTTCCTTTGAGATAAGGATGAACGTTTATTTCTGTGCAAATTCTGTGTAGTCACGCTGTTTCTGAGAATGGGGAGAATTTGTGCAGCAAGGAAGCCTTGGTATTCTGAGTGCCTGGCATTGCCCCTCAGAGAGGTTTGGGAGCTTGCAGGAGAGAGTTATGCCCACCAGGTGGTGCTCTGGCTGTTTTCTTCCTGGGAGCTCAGGCAATAGTTCTGCAAAAACGTATAGTTTCACAGGAGAGGATGTTACCACTGGTAATTGGGATAGAGTTGCTATGGTGATGAGAGGGTGTTGGGATGTTTATGGCTTTGGAAGAGCCAGTGCCTGTGAGCTATCAGATTATATCCTTTGATAATAATGGCTGGCATAGCAAGGTCATGAAAATCCACCAAGATTGTGCAAACTGCAGCGGTTGCTATTCTTTGTATGCTCTTCTGTGATTTATGAGCTGTAACTGGAGTGTTGAGAGTGACAGAAAGTACTTCTTTTAACATGCTTATCTTATTCCACAGTGGATTTTTGCCATTTTCTGTATACGTTTTATCTCCATCACCAGCGTTTCTCAATGTGGTTTTCATAAAAATGCTCCACGAAGAAAGATTCCATTGGTCCAACAAGTGTGGGAAAGATTGCCTGTTAATGCTCCTGGAGATTCACCATGTACAGCAGCATATTAACATATTCTAGAAGTCCTGTCATTTCCAACATTCACAGGACAATCGAACCCTTCTAAGGGAATAGTCGCTAACACATAGGGACTCTATCTTCATTTTCTTACTTTACTAAGGTTAATAAATATTACATTAAATATGAATTCAATTGTAATTTAATATGTTCATGTAGGTCTCCCCAACAAGGTGATGAGTTCTTTTCTTCTTCTTTCTTTTTTTTTTTTTTTGAGACAGAGTCTCACTCTGTCACCCAGGCTGGAGTGGAGTGGTGTGATCTCAGCTCACTGCAACCTCCACCTCCTGGATTCAAGCAATTCTCCTGCCCCAGCCTCCCGAGTAGCTGAGATTACAGGCCCCTGCCACCATGCCCAGGTAATTTTTGCATTTTTAGTAGAGACGAGGTTTCACCATGTTGGCCAGGCTGGTCTTGAATGCCTGCTCTCAGGTGGTCTGCCCGCCTTGGCCTCCCAAAGTGCTGGGATTATAGGCATGAGCCACGGTGCCCGGCCATGAGCCACCATGCCCGGCCGAGTTCTTTTAATTTGGCACTAACCTAGCAAAAGCTTACTGCATAATGGAGGCTCAATAAATATTAATTGTTGTTTTGGGGCATCTAATAAATATTTTCCAATTGAATTACCTATTCGTGAATACCACTGATTGCAATTATTCCTATAAATGACCTTTAATGATAGATTTTAGTGGACAATCATTTGCATTGTCCACTAGTGGACATTCAGCATCTAAGACACGACTAACAATATTAGTAATAAGTCATTCATACCATAGCATGGGGTTATTACCATATTCTCAAAAGATTGAAACACTTTCACTTCTCTACTCTCCATTAATTTTCTATTTCACCACATTTTCCCCGATGTTTTAAGATCAATATGTTGGTAGCCATTTATCAGAAAAACACATTTCTTCCTAAGAATAATCAATCTATGATTGATGATAAAATGTAACCCATAAAAATCCCAGGAAAATACAAGAACACTGAGTATTTGCTCATATATGCCTTGTCTCCCCAGGGAGTCATCCTCACTAAAAGCTTACTGTGTGCCTGTCACCATGTCTCCTGCATCTTTTTGGGAAAGTGTCACTTAGGTCTGAACCTCCTCCTGCTGGACAAAGAAGAACAATAGCATGACACCTGAGGGGGATGCTCCTTGTCAAAGCCTATGACAGGGCACTAAACAGAAGGCATCTGACTCCTTTCCTCTGGGTAACATGATGCTATTTCCATTGAGGAGCATCTTCAAATATGGAAGCCTCTGCTTGATTTTGGATTTAAACAGATCTAGGCTCAAAAATGTTTTCCTACAACTTACAATTTTCACGCGATGAGGGAAGATACGTCTGAGTCTTCATTTTCTCATTTCTGATATGGGGATGATAAAAGTCACCAAATGGGCTACTTTGAGAATCAGGTGTAATAACGTATGTAATAAAACAGCAAAGTGCCTGATATGCAGCCAGGTGCCCAATAAATATTACTTCTCCATTTACCTACTTTTCCCATTGTTTGCCTTTTTTCCAATGTCGCTGCAACAACAGCAACAACAAAAAACCAATGGAATTCTAGGGTGCAGGGTGGGGAGAAAATGACAGGGAAAGACATCAACATCTAGAGCAGGATTTAAACATCTTCACTTTTAAATTTCTACTCTTTCCAAGCTCCACTTGTGAATCTGGAGCTGACAAGTCCTCCTACTTATCCTTCTCTGCTTTATATTCTTTTATTTCCAGCACACGTAAGCATTGGTATTTTAGGCTCACACACTATATAAATCTAGCAAAGGTGTTTTGGCTGGCAGTGTTCCTAGTGGCATAGGTGGAGGCTTACTTCATTGTAAAATAGAAACTTTCACATCATACTCAATGGCCATTTTTTGTTAGGTGATTAAGGTTTGCATTCACCTGTTTTTCTGAGTTCACTTCTCTTGTCCAATTCCTTAGGATCCGCTGGCTCAGCTACCATCTTCTCTTTCTCCTATAACACGGGCTGACATTTTCCTTGGTGCTTATCTATCCATATTTTTTAAGCTCTTGAGTTGATGCTAAATTCAGATTCCTTTTGATCAAATCTTCAAGGTATTTAACCCAAAGGTGGACAGTCAACTTCTACTGAGGATATTTAGTTACAAATTAATATTTGTCCTAGATTTCATTGGTAATCAACTCATTATTCCTTTTCAAACCTAGTAGGTCAGTGGAATGACTTTAATTAGCAGCCTAAGTAAGAATCAATGATCCACACATTCAACTATTCCAATAGATTATTTGACTGGAGGGAGGGCTGCATAATGATACATTTTTTTTTCAAAGTCATTAATTCTTAGTTTTACAATACACTATCTTATAGACATATATTTTGGCTTTTATACTAATAATGCCCATTATAAATCAGGCAGAAATATATCTGAGATCTTTTTCAGTTAGCTGTCTCAAGTTCACAAACAAATTTACTGCAGTCTGAAAGAATTTGAGGATAAAGATTATAAAGAAGTTTCATGTATGCAGATTGATGGTATTCAGTTGCGAGTTACCTTAATATTTCTTTGTAAATTTTAGGCCTACAGTATTTTAATTTCATTTCCTAATTAGATGGGTTATGGGAACCAGATCTCGTTTGGTAACATGGTGCCCAGCCCATGTTGCTGCACTTGCAGGGAATGGCAATTGAATGAACCACGTGTCCATCTGTTACATGTTCAAGTTCGCTTCTACTTTCCAGTCCAAGACTGGGGACCTTCTGGTTCCTTTGGTCCCTGGGGAAGAAAAGGCCCTTCTTTTTATACGTAGCTTATTCCTTCATTGTGCTTCAAAACAGTGACACAATCCCAAACTCGGAGCTACTCAGGGTCTGCTTACCCTGAGTACAATGGTAAGAGATTTTTTTTTTTTTTTTTTGAGACAGAGTCTCTCTGTATTGCTCAGGCTGGAGTGGAGTGCAGTGGCACGATCTTGGCTCACTGCAACTTCTGCCTCCTGGTTCATGCGGTCCTCCTGCCTCAGCCTCCTCAGTAACTGGGACTAGAGGCATGCACCACAATGCCTGGATAATTCTTGCACTGTTAGTAGAGATGGAGGTTTCCCTCTGTTGGCCATGCTGGTCTCAAACTCCTGACCTCAACTGATCCACCTGCCTTGGCCTCCTAAAGTGTTGAGATTACAGGCATGAGCCACTGCACCTGGCCGAGAAATATTTTTAAAAAGACATACAAAGGTTGACAGAATTTACCCCATGAAATGCCTAGACTGGGAACCAGGGCCATTTCTTGAACACATAAATTTATTCGCAGAGATACATGGCCTTTTAGGCATTTATGAAAGCATTTATTAGTAAGTTTAAACACATTAAATATAATTTTTTGGCTCTGTATTTCTTACTTTGTGAATTATCTGCTGACATCCCTTACTTATTTGTTCTATTGGAATGTTTACCTTTTTCTTATTAATTTACACTTGCTCTTCACATCAGGACGGTATTTAACTTTCAAACTAGTTTGGGACATATTTCTCCCAATTAGTCATATTTATTTATTTTTGTTTTGTTGTTTTCTGTTACACTGATATTTAAATTTTTATTTAGTTAAATCTTGTATTTTTCCTTTAAGGCCTCTGCTTTCGTTTAGAAAGTTTTCCCTGACCACACAGTTACATAAATGTTTATCTGTTGTTTCTTCTGATACTCTTGGATTTTATTTCCTTCCCTACGTTTAACTATTCCACCTGGAAATTATTTAGATATATGGATTGAGTAACAGTCTAATTTAGATTATTACAAACCAGTTATTTGACACTATTTTTGCATAATCCATCTTTTTTCCACATTTAATGTTCTGAACTTTGTGTTTGTGTGTGTACACATTTAGTTTTATTGTCACAAAGCAACTTGCACACTTTTAACGTTTAAAACTGAGCATCATCTTTCCTTTCCAGTGAAACAAAAAGAAAATTTAAAAATAAATAGGAACAAAATTACAATCGAGAATAGCAGTTCCAGATAAGATTCTACAGGTTCTGCTGGTTCTCCCACTGAGTGGTAGGGCTCAAGTCATCATTAGGAGAGAATTTATATTAAAAGTGTCATCTTAAACTGCAGGGATGTCTGTCAAATACCACAATTAAATATGCCAAAGGAGAAGCCATGTTGTCAAATGGCCACTTAACCCACCCAAATATCTCAAACCCAGCCTTTGCTGATCTTTTATAACCCCATTTTTTAGAGTTCTTCTTTTCTTTTTCTTTTTTTTTTATTGCATTTTAGGTTTGGGGGTACATGTGAAGAACATGCAAGATTGTTGCATAGGTACACACGTGGCAGTGTGATTTTCTGCCTTCCTCCCCCTCACCTATATCTGGCATTTCTCCCCATGCCCTCCCTACCCCCGCTGTCCTTTTTTTTTTTTTTAACAAAAGAAAAGAGACAGATACATGTTGGTTAATGCTAACTGTCCATACTCAGATAGAGACACAGTATACTCTCTGAGCCCAATATACAGAGAAAGGAGAAAAAAAATCTAGAAATCTATGCGCTATTTCTTTTTTCCCACAGAACTCAGTGCTCTTGATTCCACACAGTTTTTGTTCAGACAGGAAAGGATAAAAATGAATTTTGAGCAGAAAGGGGTAAAGACTCTTTTCCCATTGTATTCTGCTCAAGGTATTTCCCCCCAAATAAGTTGAGAACCATGGTGTATGAAAAGAGGCCTCAAGAACAGGGAAACTGAGCACTAGAGGGGGATAAAAAAAAAAGACTGCAACTTGCTCCCAGGGACTGGAGAAAATTTTTAAAAACGAAGACTGGAATCCATCAGTGTTCTATTAGTCATCTTCTCCTTCATCCTCCTCTCCTTCCTCCCTTTCATCATCATCTTCACCTTCATTCTCATCCCCTTCTTCATCAATATCTTCTAATCCTTCCTCCTCCTCCTCCTCCTCATCATCATCATCTTCTTCTTCTCCTCCTTCTTCATCATCCATATGGGAACCAAGTAGTACTGTAATGAGTTTGGCCAACTATCATCTTTGATGACCTCTCCTAACTCATCAGAACCTGCATCAGAATGATCAGTAAACCAGGTAAAGAAGCTCTCTGGTTCCTCACGCTGCCTCTTCCTGCTGGCTTTATTCTGCATTTGACTTGAACATTTTGTCAGATCCTTTCCAGATTTCCATTTGATTTTGGGGAGCTTTCAAGATGGATCACCACTCTCATTCAGATGAAATTCTTTGGAGAGAACTTTATTTTCAAAGTAAGGATTTTCATCAGAATTAAAATCTATTCAGTAATTTGATTTAGTATCTTCAAATTCTGTCACTTCAACTCTGGTCCTCCTCCCCAAGCAGTGCAGACACTTGGGGATGGTTGACAAACGTTTTACCCCCAAATTTGGGATTTTGGTGATTGATTCTGACATCTTCTGAAAAACTGGCAGAGTCTGTTATATTTCTGTTCTACTTTCAAAATCTCCTCACTGGCGTGTGCATTAAGTCTGTCTATTTCATTTTGTACTTCATCAATGTGTTCAATTGCTCCTTGCTGTTCTTTTTCTCCCTGCTTTGGGAAGCTGCAGAGGCTGATGTCTCCTCTGGTCCCAGAGCAGGAGGTGGTCTTGGTTTCTTCTTCTGAGGTGGGAGTGGAGACTGGCGTTTGGGGGCCATGCTGCTAGGCAGGTCCAAGAGCCAGATCACGAGTCTCCTTGATCATCTGGAAGCAGGCAGAACACTGAATGTTCTGAACTTTTTTAACACATAATACATCCTTGTGCATATGTTATAGTTCTGCGATTTTCTTTTCTGTTGCACTAATCTATATCATACCTGTTCCACTATTTTTTAAGTAAATATGCTTTTATGCTTTAAAATCAAATAGAATAACTCTTCTAAAATAATTTTTATTTTGGCTCAAATTGATCATGGCCAAGCATGAAGTTATTAATCTAGAAGAAAAGATAAACTTTAGAAACAATTTTCTAAGTGGTTTCCAAATTGTATTGCATATTTTATTGGAATTGGCTAATACAAACTGAGGAGGACTGAAATTTCGTCTCATTAAATATTTTCTTGTAGGAATAGAATGGCTCTTTTCAACAATTATTTAAGGCTCCTTTTTGACCCTCAACTGCTGTGTTCTGAATCCACTAGCATCCAAGCTGAGGCCAGGCTTGCTGCAGGTGCTCCCGGCCATGACAGAGCAAGCAGGGATTCTAAAGCAGTCCAGGTTCTGAGATGCCTGGGACTCCTCTGGTGGGTGCTCTCCTTCCCTTGAGGATTCCTATCAGCCATGCCCTGACTATCTTACAGCTGCATTATAGTCTAAGGCTCATTCTGCTCCAATTTCCTTCCTTCCTCCCTTCACCCTCCTTCCCTCTCTTTTACCCTCCGTTTTTTATTCCTTCTTTCCTCCCTCCCTCCCTTCCCTTTTTTCCTTCCTTCCTTCCTCCTTCCTTCTTTCCTTCCTTCCCTTTCTTTCTTCTCCACAGGAGTCAACTCTGCCCCTCTATGTGATGACTTTCCTGGACTCATCCTTCTCTTTCCTTCAACACCCTGCTCTTAGCCTTTCACAGGTGTTCTCCCTCAATAAATCCCTTGTATATTTAATTTCACCTGCAGTGTCACTGGGCTATTGAAAACCAAGTGAGAAGACAAGTGTCTGCTGATAGAAAACTCCAGGCTTTCTCCTGAGTTCCACCCTCCCTCTCATTCTGGGATCTGTGCACCTGCATCAGGCACCCAGTGACACATTTAGGATTTTAGGTTAGGAATTGGTGCTGATAGAAAGCCTTCAGTAAAAGTTAGCAAATGAAAGCATTTTTTGGAGAGACCAGCTCCCAATATATCAATGTGGGTTTAAGATCTCCCAAAGTGATAGAGTGGTCGCAGAAACAGAAAGAGAGACAAGGAAAAAGTTTTCCTTAGAGCTGGACCCAGGGGAGACACCACATAATGCTGCTCCATGGACGTCTGACATTCTCCTGAAAACCTCAGGTTTTTATTATGCTTTTT
Organism: Sapajus apella; assembly: GCF_009761245.1. Classification (NCBI taxonomy): domain Eukaryota; kingdom Metazoa; phylum Chordata; class Mammalia; order Primates; family Cebidae; genus Sapajus; species Sapajus apella. Next base: position 17,692 of record NW_022437304.1, read on the forward strand.
AAATAGGGGAGGGGAGCGCAGTTACACAAAGTTGTAGCGATACTTATACAAAAAGAATACATTTGCAAAAACTGGTGCACAAAAATCACAGCATGGTATTATAAAAGCAGAACATTGTAAAGATAACTTTCTGTGCGTCAGCATAGAAATCACACACCTTAGCAAGAATAGAGGTTAAACATAAACTTATGGTTATCAGCAAGAACATATTAGGCTCACGACTGCAGGGGGAACAGGATCTGACACAGGACAACCAGCCTGACCACAAGAACTGCAAGAGGAGGGGCCTCCACGCAGGCCTCGAGGAGCAGTGGGAGAAGAAAGACTTTTACATCCTTTTCTCCACCACAGAGACAGACGCCCCTCATGCATCCATTTATAGGCTCTCCATAAGAGTTGCATCCCCTTTCCAGGGCCCTAATCAATATGCGTTTCCTGGGAAAGGAATCTGGGTAATAAGCCTCTCCATTACACATCCACTCATAGGCTCTCTGCAATAAGAAGTCTATTACGTGCTGTCATCTCTCTCTGGCAGTCAAGCTGTGTGGTTAGTCCCTTTTACAGAGTTCCTGTTTATACCAGAACAGCTTAGCAGAGCCAAAGTTACAAGTTACATCTCAGCAAAGCCAGTTACAAGTTACAGCTTCAGCTTTTCATGTTATTCTTCATTTTCTCAAATATAATCGATATAGTAAGTAACAAGCATCACAAAACAAGTAACTCATTTTGGGGAAGACAAATTCTAAGAGAACGTACAGCTTACAAATCAACAACAATTTCTTCTTGTTATTTCAGATAGCTCGGGTTTTGCCAATTCTTCCAGAAACTTGGGGTTGTTCAGTCACCACCGAGGGGCCCACAGTATTCCCAGCAAGCATTGAGTATTGTCTTTTATTATAATGTTTAATTTTTCTATATAGATATATCCATTTTCCCTTTCCTACATTATACAACTGTGAATTTTTTGCTTTTACTTTTTCTCTTGAGTAGACTAGCCAAAAATTTTTCCATGTTATTTTTTTTTCAAAGAACTAACACTTGCACATATTTATAAATGTATTTATTTCAACTCATTAACCTAATAATTTTAAAAATATGTATTTAAATATTAAAAAATTAAAATTTATCAGTGTCATCTCACTTTATTGAAGTTTGTTTTGGGTTTCACTTTCTAACTTCCTGAATTGAATGTTTAGTTCTTTAATTTCATTCTTATCGGTTTAGGAATGAAAAATGTCAAGGCATTCAATTTTCCTATATCTTTGGTGGAAGTTCCCCCATTTTGATATGTCCTGTTCTCATGGCTTCATTTTGTAAATAACTGGCAATTGCAGTTTTGATGTTCTCTTTGATCCAGTAATTATTTGTGAGAGGTTATTTCTACTTATCCATTGGTTATTAATTTCTATTTTTATTACAATAATTTTACAAACACATCCTGTACAAACTCTCCTTGAAAAACATATTGAAATTATTTTGTGGCCTAATATATGATGAGCTAATGTAAATGTTTTATTTTTACTTAATAATACACATGTATGATTTAAAATTTGATACATAGTATAGCTATTGAGTCAACCTTAATTGTGTTACTTAGGCTCTGTAATCTTTTTAAGTTTCTATATTTTGTGTGCTATTTTAAATTCCTCTTTACTACTGCTTTTTATAAATTTCTCTTTCTATTTCTAATACAATATAACTTATTCATTCCACCATTCAAGACTCTTATTTTTTTTTTCTTTGAGACAGGGTCTCATTCTGTCACCCAAGCTGGAATACGGTGGCGCAATCTCAGTTCACTGCAACATCCGGCTTCTGGGTTCAAGCAATTCTCCTGCCTCAGCCTCCTGAGTAGCTGGGACTACAGGCTCGTGCCACCACACCCAGCTAATTTTTTGTATTTTTAGTAGAGACAGGGTTTCACTGTGTTAGCCAGGGTGGTCTCAATCTCCCAACCTCGTGATCCGCCTGTCTCGGCCTCCCAAAGTGCTGGGATTACAGGCGTGAGCCCCCTTGCCCGGCAAGACTCTTTATTGAATACCCTTTATGTGCTAGAAACTCTACTAATTCTTTGTCTAGTCATTAAATAGATAAATAATCCCTGGGACTTTTCGTTCCACTGGAGTTAGACAGACAATAAATAATATAAATAGGTAAAACAATTTGTATGCTACGTGGAGATAAGGATTATAAAGAATAATAAAACAGGGAAGGAGGCTGGGTTGTTGTCAGGGGAAGGGAGTTGTAACTTTAAATAGGGTGGTCAGTGAAGACATCACTATCAGACCATAGCTGAACAAAGATCTGAGGAGGTGAAGGAGTCAGCCCGCAGCTCTCTGAGGCTAGAGCAACCCACGCTAAAGGAACAGCAAGGGCAAAGGCCCTGAGGCATGAGCACTCGTGGTGTGTTCACAGGAAGCAAACCAGTGTGCTTGGAGAAGGGGCAGCTAGAGAAAAAGCATTGGGAGATGAGAGAGCCAGCACATAACATTCATGACACGTGCTCATTGTGAATTATACCTTTTACCAGTTTCAAGTGGCCTTCTTGGCTTATTTCATATTGTTTACATTAAACTCAACTATGATATTAATAATATAACCTTCGTGGGGTTTTTTTTTAGCTTATCTTGCGCAAATGATATTTATACGGTCCATAACTATTAAATATTTTATGTCATTATCTTTTAAATATATCTCTTAAAAACATGACGGGCCTAGGTGGGTGGATCACCTGAGGTCAGCAGTTCGAGACCAGCCTGGCCAACATGGCAAAACCCCGTCTCTACTAAAAGTACAAAAATGAGCCAGGCATGGTGGCAGACGGCTGTAATCCCAGTTACTCAGGAGGCTGAGGCAGGAGAATCGCTTGAACCCAGGGGGCAGAAATTGCAGTGAGCCAAGATTTTGTCACTGCACTCCAGCCTGGGCAACAGGAGTGAGACTCGATTGCAAAACAAAACAAAAAAGAAGCAAAAACACAAGAGCGAGACTCCATCTCAAAAACAAAACAGAACAAAAACCCATGATTTTATTTTTGATATAATTTAGCTGTTTACTTTTAATTTCTCCCAATGTTTTGTTAATTGGTAGAGGTGAGTAAAATGGTATCTTTTGGGCACCACACTCCTTTAAAACAAGGAATTAAGTTCAATTATATTCTCACTTCTCTCCTAATAATAAGCATATGAATAGGGATTTTATATTTAGATGATATTGTGTATGTATATCTGTATATCTTATGATTATAATTGTTGTTAGATCAGAAATGACTTTCACTTTTGTGCCACTCTGGGCCCTTGTAGCTTGATGGTGCCTGTGACCTTTTCCAGCGTGGCCCAGACTCAGTGATATACACAATACACTCCTTTTCTTCTCTTCCCGTTCACTCCTCTGATGGCTCTGTTCTCAATGACATCCCCCCACCACTTACTCTAACATATCAAATTAGAATCAGGATGTATTGGCTCAATTTATCAAATGCATTATTATGCATTCCCAAAATTAGTAGTTTTCCAGAAGCTTCAAAATCAGATCTATCTGACTTTGTGGTCTAGTTTGAATGGCCCTTTCTACTCTTGGAGAATTTGCCTAATGTCACGTTTTAACTCACTCATTATACTGGATGAATACTGACCAGGCAGCCCTTGTATAGCCTTGCTGCAATTACTACTTTTCCAAAACTATCTGGTTTACTCATCGTCCTACACATGCACCATTCCCTAGTTATGTAGACAGGAAGGAATATGTATATGTGTGTGTGTACATATAATATTATGCAACTGTTATACACACACACACACACACACACACACATATGCATACCTCTTGTTGCCCCCCCCCCCCGACACACACACTACATATATAATATAGGCTTGTTAGAAAAAACATTGCCAGGCACAGGGGCTCATGCCTGTAATCCCAACATGTTGGGAGGCTGAGTCAGAAGGATTGCTTGAGCCCAAGAGTTTCAGACCAACCTGGGCATCATAGTGAGACCCTGTCTCTACAAAAAGTTAAAAAAATTAGCTGGGCATTATTGTGTACACCTGTAGTCCCAGCTGCTAGGGAGGCTAAGGTGGGAGGATCACTTGGCAGCAGAACTTGAAGGCTGCAGTGAATTATGATCACACCATTGCACTACAGCCCAGGTGACAGAGCAAGACACTGTCTCAAAAAAACCCCAAAATTAATATCCATCTACAGAGAAGTATATGTCTATACTCTACAGAGAGTTTGAACTTGATAGAGCTAAACAACTGTGTATATAAAATGCCATCTCATGGAGCTTATAATTTAGTTGGGGAAATAAGATATAAAAAATTAAAAAGGTTAAGAGCTACCAGATGAAGTTTCAAACAATAATATGGCAGACAATACAAGACAATGCCTAGTATAAAGAGCATAAAATTTGGTGTGAAACAGACGTAGGTTCGACTCTTGGCTCTGTCGTTAACTGTGTAATCTTAGATGTGTTATGTAATATTTCTAAAATTTAATTTCCTCAAATTAATGTTTTGGTAATAGTAATATTTCCTTCACAGAGCTGCCATGAGGATGAAATTTAATGGTGGGCATCTTATACTGCTGACATGGCAGTTTTTGGCAGTGGTGTGCACTTCATAAAAACCTATCTTTTTGCCCTTATTGAGCAACATAGTGACAAAACTTGAGAATGGAAATAGATTGTAGGTGAATGGCATAGTCTAGGGTATAACATGATTTGGGGGTTAATTTAAGTGAAATGATAATTACAATCTTTTAAAAGAGCTTCTGGAAAATAAAAATGTCAACAGACAGTTCACAGAAGAGGAAATGAACACAGTGTTTAACATATGGCCAAAAAATGCTCAGCTTTGTTCATTGGCAAGCTGTAGGAAATGGGCAGTCTAACACATTGCTGACGGAAAGTCAGAAGGGCGTTAACATTTGCAGAAATGAATTTGGCAGTATGTAACAAAGTACCACAGTCACTGATCATTTGACCCTGCAATTCCAGTTTTAAGACTCTGTCCCAAAGACCTTATGGGAAAAGCTATCAAATAACTAATATTCAAGGTTGTACACTACAACAATTGTCACACCAGAAAAAATGTAGCATTAAGGACTTGATGAAGGATGGCACATTCATAAAGTGGAAAACTATCCAGTTTTAGGTGAATAGGAAAATGCGTGGGGTAGATTTGGAGATGAACCGTCTCTGAATATATGTTTGGTTATAGAATTTTGGCCTCAAAAACCTATTAACGTATTATGTACTTAAAACCTATATCTAAAAATAAAAAACAAACCAAAGTGCACAGTAATAACTAGTTTTTAAATAAATCACAGATAGAAAAGAATTATTTCAGTTTTAGTATTTTCAACAGTATTTTGACTGTGCATTTTTAGTGAAATATATAGTAAGAAAACATAAAGAAGCAAAATTATTCTAAGTCCCATTCTGTAGTTTGTTAGGGGTAACATTGGAATTCTGATTTTGAATCTGCATATTATAAGATACTAAAATAAAAAATTATTTAAGAATGTTTGAAAGCCATAATTTCAGTGTAAAAATGGAAGTATAAGTGAAAAATTAGATAAGGTAAATCAAACACTTATAATACCTGAATAGGAAATATTAGTATGAACCTTTAACATTTTTATTTCAAAATTCCATATTTTCTAGATTTGTCCATTGAAAAGGCTAAAAAGAAATGACAACCCATAATCAATGGGCACATTCCATTGACTTGAGACTGTGATCTGAAATATATTGAAGAACAGCAAGCACCTGGAGAATAATTGAATGTGGTTGTGAGGAAGGAAATATATATTATGACCCTGGAATGTTCCATTGAGGCTAAAAGTAAGCTATAAAAGATGCGTAATGCATGTTCAGAAAACATGGAGGCCAGAAAGAAGGGGCTCCCATTGGCCAAAGATGAGATATTTGAATAGTAAAAAGAATAATGAGTGCAATTGTTTGAAACATATTTACTGTATAAAAAGCCAGGAGTTCAAAATGATACTAAAAAACAAAGCTCATTGAACACCACTGGAAAGACTAAAGCAAAAGCAACTGATCTCAAAAGCCTGGAACTAAAAGTAAAGAATTAAACATATATTTTATCTTTTCTTGTGACCTATATTTCAGACTTATCACAAAGCCGTAGATGATGAAAGAGTCCATTATTACAGAAGAGCTCCAGTGAAAGCTGTGAAGGCAGTTCGGAAATGAAGAATCACCATTTTGCACCAGTTAATGATCACCAATAGATGAAGCACTAGGTAAAAGGTTGATGAGAAGTTTTATAATGGGGGAGGAGAGGAGATCACACCACCACCTTCAGAATTCATCGATCCGTCATGCATCACTAACCATGGGATGTCTAGAGATTGTATGCCTCCTGGTGTGATGTGATATGAAGCTCACAGCACTACTGATGAAGGATTCCTACAAAACAATAATTGAACCTAAATCTAATAAAACTTGCAGGGTTAACTACCATTTACAGGAAACACAAAGAAGAGGGAGAAACAAGCAAACACCACAAGGAGACAAATACAGAGAATGGAGCATTTTATATGCAGTTAACAGTTTCTGCAACATGTCAATGACCGACATAGAAAAAACTAAGAAAGAAAAACTCTAGATTAAAAGAGACTTTAGACATAACAACCAAAGGTAATGGACCTTGTTTGGATTCCAGTTAGAATCAATCAAATGTAAATGACATTTTTGAGAAAACTGGGAACATTTTTTATCAACTGGGTATTATATGAAACAAAGGAATAACTGTTAACTTTATTATATGTGATAATGGCATCATGGCTATATAAGTAATGTTTTTAGAAATGCCTTTTGAATTATGTACAGTGAAATGCCCTGATGTCTGCAATTTGCTTTAAAATACTTTGCTGGAGAAGAAAAAAGAAAGCAAAAAAGAAATAACTGAAGCAAATGAGGACAAAATTTTAGTAATTGTTGATCTAGGTAAAGAATATATGGAGGTTCTTTATTTTCTTAACTTCTGTTAAAAGAGAAATTTAGGCATATTAAAATCTCAGTGAGTTTATTTGGGTATTCAGTGATCCATGAATCACGCAGCACCAGACCCCAAGTTGTTTAGGGTTCCGCTGTAGGGGTTTGAAGGGGGAACTTTTATAGGGTGTTCCTGGAAGCAAGATAAAGGAAATATTTGATTAGCTAAAGTGGAAAATACCTAATTAGAGGTTAGTTAGAGGTTCTTGATTGGTAACGTCTCTATCTAGTTCGAGGTGAGTTGGCAGTTTCTGATTAGTTGAGCTCAAGTCTCCTTTCAGCGTTTACATTGAGTTGGGTTTTCGTGTGCTTATGTGGGAACTCAAGGCGCTGGAGCTGTCTTTGCCTAATGCCCCGCTCCCCAATTAATCATTTCAATACTGCTAAGTATGTTTGAAAATATGCCTAATACAATTTTAAAACCAAAAGCTATTTAGAAAATAAAGTATTAAAACAACTTCTGAGTAAGGCACCAAAGAGTCATTTGAAGACCATCTTGAGATACTGGTCTTAGGAGAAAGGGAAAAGATTAGAAATAGTCTCACTCAGGTGCAGAGTTTATTTGGAATTTTGCTGATAACTTCCTGAATGGAAGTACTAGCACCTTTGGTAGATGTTGGATCTCCTCCTTATATTAAGAATAAATGCATTTTGTTTTGTGTTTTTTTGTTCTTTTTTTTTTTTTTTTTTTTTCTTAGAAAAAGAAGTGCAGGGAATGAAATTTTCACGCTATAGCTTCTGGGAGGGGGGTGCTCAAGGTTTCTCTGTCCATTATTCTTGTACCAGGGAGGATTTGGTGTTACCAGTCAACTGTCTGGGAACACGTGCTTATTATGGACTTTCCAGGAGAGGAGTCAAGTGGTTAAATGTTCTTTCTTCTATATGGCTTGCTTTCTTGGTTCTTAGAATCTCGTTGCCCGTTAAGATTGTTATTTCTAGTTTTGGGATTTCTTTCATATGGCTAGGGAAATAGGAAAACATTTCATTTCTTCCATTTAAGCCACGTTGGTAACCAAGGTGGGATACAGGTGGAGGGGCATGGGGCAGCCCTTAGGCCAGCCTTTCATATAGACCAATGCTTTTCAAAGTGTAGCCCACAGAACCTTTTTGGTGTTGGGACTTCCCCAAACCCTTTCAGAATAATCTGTTAAATAAAACTATTTTCAGCATGTACCAAGGAATTTTTTATCTTATCCAATGTGTTGACATATGCACTGACTAGATTTGTTGCCAGTGATGAAATTCAAACTATCAAGAGAATATTAGACATTAGAAAAATGGAATTTTGAAAACCGTACATCCATCACTGTTAGCTTGACAGATGCCCAACTTTAAAGGCATTTCTGATGAGACCAGAAGTGATAATAACAAATGTGATTTTTTGTTACTGTAATATGAAAATGTGTCAACATTTGGAAGACATGCATAATTTAGTGAATCAATATTTTCCAAACAACTACTGTGTGATGTTCTGAAATCAAGAATGAGTAAAAGATCTATGCAAAATGCAAAACAGCCCCCCGTATTTTAAGCCACATTAATGAACAAAAAGTTAATTGACACAAATTTATATCTTTCTTTGCCTTAAATTACTATCTGTTGAACTGCTGTGTAGCATTAATTATATCCAGAATTATCTAAAAGAGATATGTATGAACTTCTTTCTTTTCCAATTAAATATTTGATTTTTTTATATAGCTTAACTAAAAAAACATATTGCAACAGATTGAATGCAGAAGTAAATATGAGATTCTAGTTGTTTTCCAGCCAGACATTAGAAAGATTTGCAAAAATGTAAAACAATGCCATTGTTCTCAATAATTACTTTTGTTTTACAATCTGTTCTCATATTTGACAAAAATGTGTTATATATGTTTATATATGTGATAGTTTATGGTTATTTGAAAATAAATCACTAAATATTTTAAAATTTTCTCACTTCTAATTTCTAGTATGGTAAATATGGACAAATACAGCTCACATAAACAAAAGCTTTTGGGGGCTGTGAATCACTTTTAAGAACATAGAGAGGTCCTGAGACCAAAAAGTTTTATGAGCCACTGATCTAGGTTATGGATACTGGATGGGACCAGTTCACCATGGCTTGGGACTGATCCTTGGGTTTTGCCCCAAAGCTCTAACTAAGGATTTCTTTGCTTGTAATGTCCCCTGTGTGGGTAACCATGTGTCAATAAATGCCAATTCAAAGACTTCAAAATAGTTCATGACTTTTCAGAACCATCCCTTGGTTCAAGGGACATGGTCTCGAATTCAGAAGTATCTGTTTAGAAGCACCGGGTAAATCAAAACTTGCCACAACTGTGCAGGAGTTTAGCTGGGGCTCCATCCTTTGATCTTTATATAACCAGGGTTTTGGCTAATTCCCTTATGGGCCCCTGAACCAAAGTACCTGAAATGAAATATATTTGCAGGCTGAAGACGGTTTCTTCTCATGAAGAGCTGGAATTAGGACTAAATTTGATATGTGAAACTGGTTTGAAATGTTTAATTACTGCCTCTAATTGTTTAAAGAAATTTAACAAAGGGTAACCTTTGTTTCTATGCAAGTGCCTTTCAAAAGTCAGATGGCAAGTTCTGAATTTAGACTTGACGCCCTATCTTGGCTTCAAGATCTGTCAAGGGTTCATGAAATCTACTCCCTCAAAATCCAGAGGCCACTTAAGCTTCCAAAGCACAATATCCACAGCACTTGCTGACATGCTCTTCCGTAGTCTCCCTTGTTGGGGTGAAGTTTGCAAAAAAATATTTTCAGTTTGCCCTGTCACATGATAGCCCCCAAAGGGAGGCATCATGTATCTTCAAAGGGCTGGAAAAAAAGCAATCATTCCTGCCCTGCCATAGATCATACAAAGGTGGACTCCTTGCTGGGAAGAACTGAGGCACTCTTGGCGTAGGGTGGGAGCTCTCTGCAGGCTATGCTTGTTTAAGTTTAAACTGCCCCCCTTTTTGGGTGGCTTCTCCTTGGACTTGCATCATCTCCCCTGCTTGCAGTTGCCGAAGCTTTCTTGAGAATGTTCATGATGATGTTTTCTGGGCCTACCCTGAGTCCTGAGAGGCACTTGTGTCTCCAAAGTCTCATCTTGGGCAAGGGGCTCTGTGGAGTCCCTCTGGGTCCTTCAGGTCCCCAGGTGACTGCTGGGTCATTCCTGGAGATCTCGGGCCGATGAAGGGGGAGCTTGAGGGATGAATTGCCCAGGCCTTTGACAGATCCTATGAGTACCACACACGCAGCCCCCTAGCTTGGTGCCAGTGTGCCTATGTGTGTAAGGCTGAATCATTCAGATCTAGCCCCAGATCATGATGTAGTAGAAAAAGTATTAAAGTGAGTGGCTAGGGTCTATGCTCACTTCTGCTGTAACAGCGGAATGACTTTGGGCAACTCCAAGCACACTGTCTCATCTGCAAATGGGTGAATTGGGCTCACATCACTAAAATCCATTCTGGCTTAGGCATTCATGAGACCGTTTCCCAGCTACAATGGGGAATGCCCTCAAGAGAACAAATAAGCATAAGAAATCACTTTTATGGCTTCCTCCAATAGCCCTAGTCCTGGTGTGTTTTCCTATGAGGAGGGAGAAGCCATCACTCCCAGCAGCCCCAGCATGGACATCTAGTGGGCAGTGTGTTGGAGTATATATGGAGAGCAGCTGGTAGCAGATTTACCTGGTGGAATAAAAAGGCTCCAGGGCTTTCTGTGCTTTTTGAGTAGACACTATTTACCATCCCCATTTTACAGATGGAAAAAGTGAGGCACAGACAGGTTTAAGTGGCTTCTCCCACTTTACACAATGAGCAACTGGCAGAGCTAAAATTCAGAGTCAACTAGTCTAGCTTCTGAGTCTAGACTCTTAACCACAACTACCCCAATTTCCCATTTCTCATCTGTCTTCTCAAGTCACCCCTGCTTTGGGCGAATGTTCACAATCTCCTAGGTCTGATCTTCGTATATGGGGGTGATGTTTGAATGTCTTCCCAAATTGGAACCCCATCACTGGCCTTTGCCCTCCTCATGTCACAGCCCACGGGTGACAGATGTTCTGCCAAAACACGTATCTACACATCATGTGTTGCTCAGGTCTTTCGTCATTTAGGATAAGCATTAGCCACTGGCTTACATGTAGGGAAAGCTTTGACTCTATGCTTAACCCCGCCCTACTTATAGCGTTCAATTTTGGACAGAATGGGGTTATCTCTTTCCAACAAAATGTGTGTGTCTTTGTGTGTGTGTGTGTGTGTGTGTGCGCACGTGTATGATGAAAAAATGTATCTCCAAAGTCTAAGAGGATGGTAATCAGCGTGTACTGAGATGAGAGGGCTGTGATTAATATATTATGTTCTATGAGCTCGCTGTCATTCCAACAGGCCAGTATAATAATAACACAGTCATACGCAGGTAGTTTCTGGCTGTCACTCACTAGGTCATCAAATAATTCATTGGTCTGACTTTTTTTATCCCACTTTTGGCCTATTTTTGTTACATAAGCATTGATGATGGTGAGCTGAGATCATTCCTTCTAATCCTTCACTCCTCTCCTCTGGCTGTGTGGTTGTCAATATATTTTCTCTCAATTAGATTGCTCTTTATTGAAGACCCATGGAAGCACCGTGTCACAGACACTCTGTCAAAAATCATTTCCTATCTAGATTACGGGTTTGAAAACACCCCCGTTTCAGAGATTAAAATGTTTTTGACATTTTTGGAAATGAAAGTGGCCTCAGAAACATTAATGTGAGATTGTTCTGAATGTCACAATGCCAGTGCATTGGAAGAATACATTTTGAAAGAAAATTAATTTTGAAAATGTCACAATGCATTTTTGAAAGAACCATGTAGGACGGTTTAAAGGAAGGTGATTTTATTTTGCCTGATTGTAGACTTTCCTGAGGTTTAGAGAAAAACCAGTGGAGAAGACTTTCGGTTTTGTTGTTGCATGACTACCTGATGGCAACAGCCTTGGGAATCCCCAGTGTGCTTGTTCATCACCTCATTCAGCATTTTTTTTAAATTTCTTTTTCTTTTTCTTTTTTTCTTTGAGATGGAGTCTTGCTGTGTCACCCAGGCTGGAGTGGAGTGGCACAATCTCAGCTCACCACAACCTACAACTCCCAGGTTCAAGTGATTCTCCTGCTGCAGCCTCCCCAGTAGCTGGGACTACAGGTGCGTGCCACCACACCTGGCTGATTTTTGTATTTTTAGTAGAAATGGGGTTTCACTATGTTGGCCAGGCTGGTCTCAAACGTCTGCCCTCAGGTGATCCTCCCACTTCGGCCTCCCAAAGTGCTGGGATTACAGGCTTGAGCCACCACACCCGGCCTCAGCATTATTCTTTTCCAGTGATTTTCAATAGGGGGAAATATGTTCTCTCCATCAGGGTGAATTTGGAAATTTCTGTGATGTTTTAGTGGTTTGTCACAATGATGGAAGAAGTGCTACTGGCATTTAGAGCTGGGGTGGTTATGGAATCAGTTCTATAATGTCTCAGAAAGTCTTTTTTTTTAAAGCTTGAGATATAATTAACATAACATACAATTCACACTCTTAAAGTGTGCAATTCAATGGTTTTTAGTGGTGTGGCCAATCAATTTTAGAAGATTTGCAGTATCCTGTGAAGAATCACCATTATTATGCCCCATTTCTCCCCTCATCCCCAGCTCTAGGCAACCACAAATCTACCGCATTTTTCTATAGATTTCCCTTTTTGTACATTTCACATAAGTGGAGTCATACAATATGTGGTCTTTTGTGACTGGCTTCTTTCACTTAGTGTAATGTTTTCAAAGTTCATCCATGTTACAGCATGCATCAGAATTGTATTTCTTTTTATTGCAGAATAGTATTCAATTGCATGGATATACCACATATGATTTTTATCCAACTTTCAGTTAATGAACGTTGGGAGAGTTTCCATTTTTTGACTCTCTTAAATGGCATGTATGTTATAAACATGCACGTGTAGTTTTTGTGTAGACACATGGTTTCATTTATCTTGGTTATAGTCCTGGGAGGAGAATTGCTAGGTCATATGGTAACTCTATGTTTAACATTTTGAGAAACTTTCAGGCTGTTTTCTAAAGCAGCTTCACTGTTTTGCATGCCCACCAGCAGTCCACCAGGGTTCCGATTTCTCCATATTCTCACTGATGCTTGTTATTGTGTTTCTTTTACTATAGCCGTCCTGGTGGATGTAAAGTGATATCTCATTATGGTTTTGGTTTGAATTTCCCAGATGGCTCATGATGTTGAATGTCTTTTCATGTGAAAATTGTCCATTTGTGTATATTCTTTAAAGAAACATCTATTTAGCTCCTTTGTCTATTTCTAAATTTGGGTTACTTGCCTTTTTGTTATTAAATAGTAAGACACCTTTATACGTTCTAGCTACAAGTCCCTTATCAGATATACAGTTTATAAAATTGTCTCTCATTGTGTGTGTGTGTGTGTTTTTTTTTTTTACTTGATGGTAACCTTTGAAGTATAAAAGTTTTTAATTTTGATGATAGAAAGGCAGTCTGAACAATACATTCTCCCCAAAGAATGCCAATAGCATGAGCTCTATCAAAGGACAGACTAAAGGTAGAGGATTTATGTTAGTTTCAAACCAATGGTTTTGATGCTTACTGAATTCTGTACAACCACAATAGTCTATCTCACCTTTCCCTTTTTAAAAATATAACTAATATTTGGAGTGAGACTTTTAGTAATATATTAGATAACTAATAATATAACAAACTATTAAAATATTTTGTTTATATTACTCATCAGAGAATAGCTCAGATTTAAGTGAGCTTTTTTTTTTTTTTTTGTCTCCTTGCCATATTTTATTTCTTACTAAACCTCAGGCTTGAAATGGATGAGATTGATGTTTAGCTGAGAAGTATTACCTTATGATTATCTCCTAGCATTTTTGGAACATATTATGTGCTTGGCTATGTGCGTGCCAAAGTCCAGAGACATGAAGAAAACATGGTATTTAGTGGAAATAACAAGAAATTCAACATTCCTAGGCACTGCTCATTTGAGTAGTGGGGGCAGGTAGTAAAACTAAAACTGAGGTCTCAGTAGGGGAGGAGAGGAAAAGCTATGAGAAGAAAAAGGGAAAGTAAAAGAGAATAAGAGTGAATAGAGAAGAAGAAAATAAGGAAGTGAGAGGAAGAAGAAATGGTAGAATTGGAAGAAACAGAAAAATAGAAAAGACAGGAAGATCTCTCAGGCATGGTCTAGGGGCATCTTGGGCACCTTCCTTAATCTCTGCCCATTGCCTACCTTCCCATTGCTGGGAGAGGATCCACAGCACCCTGTGTAAATCTCTAGCTGGTATTCACCAACCCACATGATACAGCGAGGATGCTGTATTCGTCCATTTTCACACTGCTGATAAAGACATACCCGAGACTGGGTAATTTATAAAGAAAAAGAGGTTTAATGGACTCACAGTTCCATGTGGCTCCGGAGGCCTCACAATCATGGCAGAAGGTGGAAGGCACGTCTTACGTGGTAGCAGAGAAGACAGAATGAGAACCAAGTGAAAGCGGTTTCCCCTTACAAAACCATCATATCTGGTGAGATTTATTCACTACCAGGAAAACAATATGGGGGAAACTGCTTCTGTGATTCAATCACCTCCCACTGGGTCCCTCCCAAACACATGGGAATTATGGCAGCTACAACTCAAGATGAGATATGGGTGGGGACACAGCCAAACTATATCAGATGCCTCCATTCTCCCTTTACTATGTATTGGAAAGCACAGAGTGTGGCTTTTATATCTGTTCTTAGCCCTAATGTGGGCACAGTAGACCTGAGGCATTATAGGTTTACGAGCTACTGCAGCCCATGAGCTGTTGTGTGACTTGTAACTGCCCCGGGGAATCTGGATCCTGTGTGAGTCACAACTGCCTTTCAAGAGCTGAGCTAATTACTCAGGACGCAGCCACATCCTGGCATGGATTTGTTCTCTCCCAGCTATGGTTGCACTTTACATGGGAAGTGTTAGGGTAGAATTTTAAAACATAGAGCTTATTTGAAAGTCAAGAGTCTATTAAATGTGTTTAAAGGGAGAAAAAGAGTTAGGCAGGTGGGTGAAACAGGAAACCATTTACAATTTCCTTGTGTGTAACTCAATCATAGTTTGCATGAGTGCAATCAGACCATAAGTTAGCAACCTCTGGTCAACACAATGAACTAACTAAAAAATAAAAAGGAAGGAATGAGAGGACTTGTTCCTTAACACCTTTATCTGCGTCCCAAGTTTTAAACCACTGTTACAGGCCACCTGAGACCCCTGATGGGTTTGTAATTGCCTCATGAAGTCTTCAAAGTCTTTCTTTAGACACTTCTTACTGTGAAATGATGATGTCAGAATAAATCCAGCAACTATAATCCCGCAGGAACAGAGTCCTGGGAAAGATGCTGACATCTCCATTTCAAAGAAAGTAAGAATGTGGGAAGTCCATCCATGGAAATGTTCCCACAAGAGATCAGTCACTGGATATGCATTTCTTGTTTTGTTATTTGTACCAATGTTTCCCATCAATAAAAAATGTAACTGTTTCTGGTTATTATTGCTACTTTCAGATACCGTTTCCTGCAAAGGAGCCTAATTTAGACAAAGCCAGGCAAGGCAGGAATCCTCTGTCCAGGCAGGCCAGCATAGAGGATGTGGGAAGTGACAGCTCGGTTGTCACCTAGTGGAGCTTAATTACCGCCGGTTATGCACATGCTGTGTGAGCTGCCCAATCAGCTTCGGGCAAGGACTTGTCACAACTATATGTCTAGATTCTTCTCCATCTACGCAGCAAGAAGCTGTTATCCTCCCTTGCAGGAGGGCCTCTTACTGGTTGCTTGTGTCCTTGCTTCATTTCCCTGTTGACTGTAAGACGGTGGATCAATGTTTGGAATCACTGCTCCATTAACATAGCGGCTTAGAAGTCAACCAAGAGCATATTTTCAATTTAATTACACCTGCCCTTGCCCAATGTGTAAGAAGGGTGGTGAGTTAGTTTCTTCCTCTCTAGCAAAGACTTTTTCATGAAAATGGCACTGGTGTCATGGTATGTTTGTGTATGTGTGTATATAAATGTGTGTGTATATGTGTGTATGTGCGTGTGTGTCAGGGTTTTCCGGAGAACAGAACTAACTCTTTCTCTCTCTCTCCCCCACCCCCAGTCTCTCTCTCTCTCTCCCCCCCAGTCTCTCTCTCTCTCCCCGCGCCAGTCACACTGATGCAAAAAAGTAAACACCATATATATATATATATATAAATGGACATCCATCATACATACATATATATGTGGGTATATATATATATATATACACCCCTATGAGATTGTGTATATATATATATACAACCTCTTAAGGCTAGGTGGAAGGAAAAACACAACAGAGAGCTCAGAACGACCAGGATCCCACAAGGCAAGGCATTTCACAGCTTTCCACCATGTGGGAAATGTGGGCAGTGAGCTGTGCAGTCTTACATGAAAAGAGCAGGTCCCCGTGAATGGGCTGGGGTCCCTCTTAGATGTTCTATCTCTGCATCCATAAAAACATTTCAATTGTCAAAAGAATATAAATGTGATACCTCATACTAATAGAGGCACATGATATGCAATTTCTCTTGTATCTTTTATAGGATTATTATGTTAAACTCCAAGTTCTTTTCCTGTCACTTGAAAAACAATGGCACAGCTAGGGATTTCAGTGCCCTGGCTAATTTAACTAGTATTCCATAACTTGTAGCTCTTAACTTTGAGTCTTTTACTCCCTTCACCCATAAGCTGTTGCAGTAAAAAGCACATAATATTAGGCACTTAACTCATGGCAATTTAACTGTCCACTGTGGAGGGAAGCCAGCATTGGTAATTTCCATTGTCATGCTCTTCTGTGAACTGATGCCCACCACGCCTCCCTTGCCAAATGTGCAACAAGAGATGTAATCTACTCTTCCCTAAAGGGTCTCAGTTCCTATTTGTCTCCTGTAGCATCAATGTGATTTTAGTGTTTAGATGTACATTTTAAAATATGGTATTACCTCTAAAGCCAGGTGTGGTGGCTCATACCTGTAATTCCAGCACTTTGGGGGACTGTGGCGGGAAGGTAACTTGAGCCCAGGAGTTTGAGACCAGCCTGGGAAACATGACAAAACCCTATCTCTACAAAAGCTATAAAAAGTTAGGAGGGCCTGGTGGCATATGCCTGTAGTCTCAGATACTTGTGAGGCTAAGGTGGGAGGATCACCAGAGCCTGGTGGGGGAGGGAGGTCAAGACTGCAGTGAGCTGTGATCTTGTCACTGCACTCCAGCCTGGGTGACAGAATGAGACCCCTTCTCAATAACTAACTAACCGAAAGATAATATAACCTTTAAATAGAAACCAAGTACTTTAGTGGTCAATTTAAGTTCTATTGTTGGGAGAAAAACAGATTTTTTGGACCTATGAAGAGTTGGAAAATCAGTCTCCTACCTGGTTATGCTTACTTTCCTTTTTACCTGCTTAAGGGCTCTTCAAGAATATTTTTCTACAACCTACCAGCCTACATGTTTTTTTTTTTTTTTTTTTTTTTTTGCTGTAGACTTAGGAACCTGATCCTTTGTAACATGTGACTGTGGCATGGACAATTGAGCCACGATTCTGTCGTTCCTCGCTTTCAGTCATGCCTGTAACTTTATCAGCTAACAAGTCTTGATATAAAATTTTTTTTTCTAAGTGAGCTCTGTCACTCAGGTTGGAGTGCAGTGGTGCAATCTGGGCTCATTGCAACCTCCACCTCCCATGTTCAAGTGATTCTCCTTCCTCAGCCTCTTGAATAGCTGAGAGTTCAGGTGCACGCCACCATGCCCAGCCAATGTTTTGTATTTTAGTAAAGATGGGATTTCACCACGTTGGCCAGGATGGTCTCAATCTCCTGACCTTGTGATCCGCCTGCCTCGGCCTCCCAAAGTGCTGGGATTACAGGCGTGATCCACCGTACCCAGCCCAGTTTTTCATACATAATGACCAGCACTCAAAACAAAAATTAACCTGGCATGCCAAGACACAGAACAATATATTAGAAAAAAAAAGAGAGAAAAGGCAATATGTAAGAAAAGGCCCATAGGTAATCTAGCTATTGGGATGATCAGATGCAGATTTTTAAATAATCATCATTAATATATTAAAGGAAAAGATGACATGATGGAAAATTTCACCACAGACCTTGAACCTATAAAAGAATCTAGAACTTAAAAATACTATAACTAAAATTAGAAATTCAATTGTGGGTTTAAAATCACATTCGACTTTGCTGAAAAGAGAATAATGTTCAATAGAAAACATACAGATTGAAACTCTGAGAAAGTCCAAAGGTTATAAAATAGAAAAAGGGTGTAAGAGACACAGGGGACCTGGAGAAAGTGCTTGTGTGATTGTAACACCAGATGGAGAGACAGAACACAGGGCGGAAACAGTATCCGAAGACGAATTAGCTGAAATGTTCCCCAAACTGATGACAGACTGAAGTCACAGATTCGATGAGAGCAACAAACCCAAAGAGGTGTGACAGAGGAAATCCAGACCTAGCCCCCAAGCAGTAAAATGGTTAAAGTGCAAAGACAGAGAAAATCTTAACAGGAGATAGAGAAAAAATGATAAAACCTCAAAGTGCAGCACTCAACACCAGCAACTCAAGCCAGGACACCATGGACCAATATTCTAAGCATTGAAAGAAGACACTGCCTATGCAGAATTATATCCTGCTAAAATGCTTTTCAAAATGAAGAAAAAAATATAGAAGACATTCCAGATGAACAAAAACTAAGAGCATTTGTCACCATGTACACTTTCCAGCTGTACATGGAAAGAAAAACTAAAGGTTGTCTTCACGCTTTCCAGGTAGACAGCATGGAAATTTAGGATGATATAATGAACAATAAAATATGTAAGTATAGATACCTGAATATTTACTGTATAAGACACTGACAACAATATCTTGTGGGGTTTAAATACATGCAGAATAAAAACACATTATCAATAGCACAAAGAGTTTAGGTGGTGGTAAATAGAATTCTATGATCCTTTAATTTAGAGAGGTGATAAATGCATGAATTTATGTTATACTAAGTCAGAGATGTATGTTGTAAAACCTCTAGGGTACAGATTAAAATAATATATAATTAATGAGCGAATGGAGAAAAAGAATAAAAATAATTAATCAAAAAAGGATAAGAAAGAAATGAAAAACAAAGAAACAAAGAAAAAATGAGAACAAAATAAGATTTTACTCCAAATATTAATTACCTTAAATTTAACTGACACAATACTCTCATTAGAGATAAACGAGAATTAAAGAGTGTCAGACTGGATTTTAAAAACTATCTAAATGCTGCTTACAAGAAGCTCTCTTTAAATATGAGAATACAGAAGGCAAGGAAGTTCAAGCACTGATAAGAAAGATTCAAATGATAGGTTATAGAATTTAAGCAAAATGAAGGGATTAAACACAAAAAGCGTACAAACAGGGAGGAAATGGGTCAGATGTCTGTCTTGGCTACACATTAAAATTATCCGGTACAGTTTTTGTTGGTTTGTTTGTTTTTAACAAAACTTATTTTGAGATCATTGTAGAGTCATATGCACTTACAAGAAATAATAGAGAGTTCTTGTGTGCCCTTTACCCAATTTCCCTAATAGTAATAATCTTACAACATTGACATTGCACGGAACATTTCCATCAACTCAAGAATCCCTCAAGCTGTCCTTTTATGGCCATACTCATTTCCTTCCTGCCCCCATGTTCTCTTTAACCCTGAGCAATCTGTTCTCCATTTCTATGTCATTTCAACAATGCATGTAAATAGAATCACATAGTATGCAAATTTGTTATTGGTTTTTGCACTCCGTGTAATTCCTGGGAGATTAATCCAATTTATTGTGTATGTCTACAGTAGTTCCTTCTATTGCTAAGTGGTAGTCCCTATGGGTGTGCCATGGCTTAACTGTTCACCCACTAAGGGACATCTTGGTTGTTTCCAGTTCTTGGTTATTAAGAACAAAACTGTTATAAACATTTGTGTATAAGCTTTTTTGTGTGTGTGAACAAGACTTTTTATTTTTTGGGAGAAAATGGAAGAGTACCACTGCTCAGTTATATGGTCCTTGCATGTATTTAAAGAAATTGTCAAACTGTTTTCTAGTGTTGCTGTATCATGTTATATTCCCATAACACATTAAGAAACATATTCCCAATGTTTCTTACATTTCTCTACATCCTAGAAACTAATTATCATAGACTAATGAATTGGTGCTCTAATGGGCCAATCTTGGGTTGTGTATATGCCTGCCCCCAGGAAGGGGAATTTCAGCTCCAACCCAGTGACATGGCCTAAGTCTCCTCAATATAAAAATAACAGCTATAAAAACTCATATATATATATATTTTTTTGAGATGGAGTCTCACTCTGTTGCCAGGCTGAAGTGCAGTGGTGCAATCTCAGCTCACTGCAAGCTCCACCTCCCAGGTTCAAGCAATTCTCCTGCCTCAGCCTCTAAAGTAGCTGGGACTACAGGTGACTGCCACCACACCTGGCTAATGTTTTGTATTTTAGTACAGACAGGGTTTCACCATGTTAGCCAGGATGGTCTTGATCTCCTGACCTTGTGATCCACCCCACTTGGCCTTCCAAAGTGCTGGGATTACAGGTATGAGCCACCACGTTTGGCCAAAAGCTCATATGTGATTACCTACAAGATACCTGGCAGTGTTTTAAGCACATGTAGGTGATATGGCTTGGCTGTGTTCCCACCAAAATCTCATCTTGAATTGTAATCCCCACATGTCGAGGGAGGGCATGGTGGGAGGTGGTTGGATCATCGGGGAAGTTTCCCCCATGATGTTCCTGTGATAGTGAGTGAGTTCCCATGAGATCTGATGGTTTAAAAGTGTGGCACTTCCCCCGCCCCTGCCATTTTGTGAAGAAGGTGCATGCTTCTCCTTCTTCTGCAGCCATGATTGTAAGTTTCCTGAGGCTTCCCCAGCCATGCAAAACTGTGAGTCAACCCTCTTTTCCTGATAAATTACCCAGCCTCAGGCAGTTATTTATAGCAGTGTAAAAACAGACTAATGCAATAGAATTGCTCCTTTCATCCTCTCAACAATATAGGTGCTATGGCTCCATGGTAGAGATGAAGCACCTGAAGCCCCAAGATTAACTAACTTACCTAAAGTTGCACTTTAGTACTGGCAGACAAGATTCCAATTTAGCTAGCCCAGCTTCAGAACTGATGTTCTTCTCCACTCCACCATGCTTCCCCCAAACTAGGAAGAAAGGTGGCCAGGCAGGTAAAACTAATAAATTCATAAGAAGGTCCTTCTTGTTTGGGGGTTGTCCTCCCCTTGTCAACTATTTTTATTTTTCCTTTAAAACATGTTTCTTTCAAGTATTTCTTTATCCCTCCACTCCTTAGAATTTCACATAATCTCCCTGCATGAACCTAGAAATGCTGTTGCCCTCACTCTCCCAGGGATGGGGGTGGGAAAGCAGATGCTGACACAAGACGGATTCCCTACCCCTTATTAGCTCACTCTTATAAAGAAAAAAGACGACACTTTGGGAGGCTGAGGCAGGAGGATTGCTTGTGTCCAGGAGTTCTAGACCAGCCTGGGCATAGCGAGACATCGTCTCTATAAAATAAATAAAAATACATCAGGCAGGCATGGTGGCACACACCTGTAGTCCAAGCTACTCAAGAGGTTGACATGGGAGTATTGCTTGAGCCCAGGAGTTTGAGGCTGCAGTGAGCTATAATTGTGTCACTGTATTCCAGCCTAGGAGGCAGAGAGAGACCTTGTCTCTAAAAATAAATAAAACAAGAAGTAGGAGGAGGAGACCTCAGAGCAGTAGGCAAGCTCTCCAGTCTCTCTGGACTAATAAACCCTCTCGGGATTTCAGTGAGGATGAATATTCTCTTACAATGGGGCAGCAGCTGCCTAGCAAGGTGACTGCTGTCTCACTCCTAGCATGTGCTCGCTCAGGCTGGGATGGAATGACATTATTTTCTGCTTGACTTTCAGGTGCCCCACGTACGGTGCACTGTCAACACCTTGGAGGGCTGACACAAGCTTTCTGCATTCACTCCATTGACTTTGCTTAGCTTGGGTGCCAGCACAATTCAGTTCCAAAAGCAGCATCGGGCATTCACCAAGCATGGCCTGGAATCGATTTGAATGTTTGAATTTTCCAAAAATCAATAAAGACATTCACTTTCACATAAAGGTAACAAAACTCCCTTGTGGGAGCTGTATAGACACGGGCCTAGATAAAGGAAGAAAGGGGTCCAGAATGATCTTCAGTCTTCTCAGAATTTCCTTACAGGGGCATTGGAGATGGGAGGGGCTCTAAGAGAGGAGGAAGGTGATGGACGGATAAGGGTGGGAAAAAAGGAACGCTAGAGAAGAGAATTCAAATAGGGCATGGTTGGCTGAAGAGAGACAGGGAAATTCCACTAATTCTGATCTTTTTTTCCTCTCCTTTCACTGTCAAACCTCATCACAGGCACTTTTCCTGAGCTGATAATTTGGACATAAATTCAAACCCATGATCTGACAGCAGAATGCGCTATCTGAGCTTGGGTTTCTTTTGGAAATACAGGGTAGGTATATGGTTGACATGCTCATGACCCTCCATTCATGTTTTCTTTACCCTCTTCTTACGAGGGACAAAGTGTGTGTAAATTATTTGTTTGTCACTACAGATGCAGATATGGCAACAGCTAAAATGTGCCCATTGGTGAGGTTTTGATAGAAAGAGGTTTTTCACACCTTACAAGATAGGCTGAAGTAGCATTTCATTATCACATCACAGAGCCATCTAACTGTTCTTTATTGTAACTCTGAAACATCATTTCAGGGACTAAAACGCACACTCATTAGATTTCAATCCCTTCGTAAATGATTCTAGCCAATATTCAGCACTAGTCCTTTTTTATTCTCTTGGCAGTTTTTTTTTTTGAAGGTGGAACCCAAAGAATCAATTGACTCCACAAAAGGCATTGTCAGAGCACAATGATATATATATATTTTTACCTCCTGCAATTAAGTTAAAGTTAGCTCTTTTCTGAATATAAACCATTCAAAAAGTATGCTGCATCTAGGCTGAAGATCAGAAATAATGTAGGAGGCGGGACTTGACTCCAGAGGCTTCTCTTGGACACCAGACCAGATTGAGGACTAGCTAAAAGAGGGCCAGGGCAAAGCAGCTTGCAATCAGACACGCCCATCAGTGTGCCATGTCAATTTATCATTGTCATGGCAACACTGGGGCATTACAGCCCCTTGGTATGGCAATGACCCAAAAGCTATTACCCCTTCCCTAGACATTTCTGTGTAAAGTACTCTTTAGTCTGCATGCAATTAAAAGTCAGCATAAATATGACTGCAAAAGTGCCCTGAGCTGCTACTGTCTGCCTATGTCTGGTAGCCCTGCTCTGCAGGAGCAGTGGCCAAGCTGTAACACTTCAATAAGGCTGTTTTCTTTTGCATCTGGATTGCCCTTGAATTCTTTCCTGGGCCAAGCCAGGAACCCAGTGGACTAAGCTTCACTTTGGGGCTTGCCTGCCCTGCATCAGAAATACCTGATGGAAGTGGCACTCTATTCTTATTTTTTTTAAAAAAATATCCATTTTTATCAAAGGAATACATGTACAAATTTTGAAAGCTGAGTAGTAGCAAAATGTTTATAATGACAAAAAGCAGCCTCCTAAGCCTTTCTTTCCCCCCCCTAAATATCTACTTCCTAGAGGCAACCACTATATATCCCTTTTCTCTTGCTATTTAGTTTGATTAATCTAAGTAGACATTTAAATTACTATTTCTTGACTTTTCAGTTTTCTGTCATCAAAATGATCTGGTGACTTCTTATGATGGAAGCCAAGGATTTCATACTTTTACTCCACCTCACAGACACACACACACACATGCACAGATACCTCACAGCAGAATCCTAGCACATCTCTGTTTAGATCAAAACTTGGCGTACACAATATTGCGAAAATGTAAATATTGCTCCCTGATGAGTCGAGTAGGGTATTTTGTTCACATTTCTGTGTCAATTTGTTATTTCCCAAAGCAGATTTCCTTGAATTATTTTTTCTTGGCTTTGTTAGAATTTCTTGATGTTTGTATATCCCCCATTAACAATGCAAAATACTACTTGATCCAATTTTTCACACAATCTCACCAGTTCCCACCCATCCCCATCATTTTTTGCCTTCTGATAACATCCCTTCCGGAGCCCTCTGCCTACTCACCCACCCTTCCTTCCTTCCTTCCTTCCTTCCTTCCTTCCTTCCTTCCTTCCTCCCTTCCTTCCTTCTTCCCTCCCTCCCTCCCTACCTCCCTGCCTCCCTCCCTTTCTTTCTTTCTTCCTTTCTTCTTTCTTTCTTCCGACAGAGTTTCGCTCTTGTTGCCCAGACTGGAGTGCAATGGTGCAATCTCAGCTCACTGCAACCTCCGTCTCCCAGATTCAAGCAATTCTCCTGCCTCAACTTCCCAAGTAGCTGGGATTACAGGAATGTACCACTATGCCTGGCTAATTTTGTATTTTTAGTACAGATGGTGTTTCTCCATGTTGGTCAAGCTGGTCTCGAACTCCCAAACTCAGGTGATTCAACCGCCTCAGCCTTCCAAAGTTCTGGGATTACATGCACGAGCCACCACACCTGGCTTCTGCCTTGATTTCCAATGTGGACTAACTGTGCTCTCTTGACCACTTCCCACGTGTAGTTCTGGGACCTCCCTTTGCAATTCATCTGCATTACTCTTTCTCTGCATTGGATCACCTATTTTATGTGTTCCTTGGCTAATCTTGGTTTAAGGTGATACTAACTGCTATTTAATATAACAAATATATCTCAAAATGTATTGGCCGAATGCAGTAGAAATTTATTCCCATCTAAGAGGCTGATGCAAGAGTTGAGTGTGTCTTCACAGAGTGGCTGAGGTACAGCAACTCTCTTCATCTTGTGGTTTTGCTACCCTTTAGAGTCTTGATGTATTTTGCTTCCAGCTTGTAGAAAGAGAAGACAGGATTATATCTGGGAGGATTTTATTCCACTGGCTATAACTCAATCTCACGGCAGCTTCCAACAGCAAGTAAGGCAGAGAAATTTAGTCTCTGTGCCCAGAAAAAAGAAGTGGTGGAAAAGAAACACTATTTGAGGACACATTGACAGAGAATTTTCCAGAATTGAAGAAATACATGAATCTTCAAGTTGACAATATTATTTTGAATTCTGAATCCTTTGTAAGACAAATGAAAATAAATTCATATTTAGCCTCATTATAGTGAAAATGAAAGTCATTGTGGTATTGGTTTATTACTCACAGCCCCTGTCTCTTTTGTCTCCATAATTGATTTCGATTCATGATTCAGTTGGTTGCAATATATTTTTAAGTCATTTTTCCCCTTTAGGACTAGTGTATCTTACATGATTTGATATCTGAACATGGCAGTGGCCTTCACCTATGAATGACAACTTAGTGGCTGTATCCTTTTTGTTCTCAAAACTGTGGATGACTGTTGCTCTAAAGGAGGCAAATCCTCCATCCCCCATACTCCAGAGGGATATTTGACCAAGTTTGAAGACATTTTTGGTTGTCACAACTGTTGGGGGGCTAGAGGGTGCTGTTGACCTCTAGTGGGTAGATGCTAGGGATAATGCTGACCAACACCCTAAGATGCACGGTGTAGCCCCTGACAGACCCCAAGGCCAGCAGTGCCGGATTAAGGAACCCTGTCCTAGACATTGCCTCATTGATTTTGTTGTTTTACGATAGTGAAATGTGTGGCATGTCTGACATCAATCACATTTTTTTGAATTTGTGAGATTAAAAAACATTTATAATTAAAATATAACTGAATTTTACAGTGTGAAGTCTAAGTGTAAGTTTTAACTTAGCACTTCAATTTTTTTTTTGGCCCAGGGGAATTTTTAGTGGTTTGTGTCCTGCTACTGATAAAGAGCCTGGCTAGATGGGATCCTGTACGTGATCTGACTCCTAACTTTGCCTGTGACACACTCTTCTAACTGCACACCAGTCCTGCTTGCTACCAGAATTAGATCCTTAGTTTGTGTAACACATATGTATAATATTTATCCAATGCCCAGTATGCCAGGTACAGACTAGACTTGGGATGCAGAAATGAGCAAAACAAAACAAAATCCTTACTTTAATGTAGTTTATATTTTTTGGAAAAAATGTGCCTGATCACGTGACTGCTCTTTTCTGTGACAACCTCAGAAGTTGGGGTGATACCCTATAGCTTTTACTGCATTTGGTCCAGACATTTTCATCTCTCTGCTAGCTCCAAGCTGCTGAGGTCTTGGTATGCTTTGCCAAAGTAAATAGTGAGTAAAAATCAACAAAGATAGAAAAAGAAGCATTATCAGCAATTATATGTCTGCAGCTGGGCTGGGGCTAAGTGGATTAGGGTGAAGGTTAGGATTCTAGTGTAGACAAGTCTATATCCTGTCCCCAGTGGTAATAAGTTTATCAGGGTCTTGTTCAACAGCTTGCAACCTAATGATAAGCTCCCAAGAGTATTGTAGTTTCACAGTTTAAGATCCAGCTGTATGGTTTCAGTTTGCTTAGCTCAGGATACAACAGGGAGATAGCATGCAAGTTTGCACACAGTCCTCTGATCTAAGAGGCCACCAAGAGCATGCTCCAGACACTCCGTCCTTTTATTCCCAGGTGTTTATTGCCACCCATGACCATCTTCATTTATGAACTAGGCAACAGCAGTTCTAGTTAGCCTAAGAGGACTTCTTTAAGTATGTTTAGCCTAATAGAATATGTATGTAACATATTCAACATATTTATATTCGAATGACAGATTTTCTGGGTTTTATAATCTAAGCTTATCTTCTGTGTTAGCACTCCCCAACATTTTTGGCATCAGGGACCGTTTTCATGGAAGACAATTTTTTCCACAACTGGGGGGATCGGGTGGGGGGTTGGTTTGGGGATGATTCAAGCACATTACATTTATTGTGCACTTTATTTCTATTATTATTACATTGCAATATATAATGAAGTAATTATACAACTCACCATAATGTAGAATCAGTGGGAGCCCTGAGCTTGTTTCCTTGTAACTAGATAGTCCCATCTCGGGGTGATGGAGACAGTGACAGATCATCAGGCATTAAATTCTCAAAAGGAGCCCCAATCCAGACCCCTTACATGTGCAGTTCACAATAGGATTCATGCTCCTGTAAGAATCTAATGCTGCTG
>NW_022437304.1:50000-77995 GCF_009761245.1 Sapajus apella
CACGGGAACTCCAGAACCTTAATTTGGAAAACCAGAACTTAGAGAATTTAAGTGGCTTGTTTATTTTGAACCCATAATTTTTACAGCTGTCTCTTTTCCATGGTTTTTTCTTTTAATTTTCAGTAGCTTATATAACAGAGTCTATAGAAAAACTGATTTAAGAAACAATAATTAGCACGACGAACTCCTTGCTCTTAGGAACTTTACTAGGGTAATAAATGAAAAGAGCTTCACGTTGTTCCCACTCTGTCATTGAGGAAATACAATTTCCCGCTCAAACCTGTGAGCTGTTTTTCACTGAGAACATTTGGAAAGGCTTTTTTTTCTTAAAGTTCTCTAGAGAAAAATCAAAGGAAGACTAGAAAGCTACAAAGATGGTCTTGCATTAGAAGCCCAAGTATATCCAAACTTCTTATAGAGAGCTAAAAATTTCAGAGCCTGCTTGGTTTCAACTAGGAACAACCTGTAACACCATCATGTGTTATGTATGCCTCATGATATTGTCTGTTATTGGAGCTAAACTCAGTGGCAGGATAGACATCTCTTAGAGCTAATTTAGTAGAACTTTAAGAGGACTGCTCTTCCCTACTAGACACGAATGTAAACCTGTACAAACAACTCAGGCCTTTTCTCCCCATCTTGATTCCATTTGTCAAGATGCTGAGTCTTGTAAAAGGTCAAGGAAGACTCTGAGAACTTAGGTTCTGCCAATCAAGCTGGCCTGCGAGAGACTTATTCTCTCAGTAGTTAGAGGAGCTAGAGTTAAATAACAGGGCTACACTGTACACGGAAGGGCTACACTTTCCACTCTCTTCTGATAGATGACTTTTTTTCTCACTCGGTACTCTTCTCTCTTTTCCTGAGGACCCAGCTTAGTAATAAGATAGGCCCTGGGGTCCCTTGTTGATGGCCCTCAACACCTTTAGGAGGCCAAGCATGCTTACTCTAGGGCCCAAGGTAGAGGACATACGGAGTCGGACACTTAGCCTAGTTCTGCCAGAGGCTTGGTAGAGTATGAATTTCCCTTCCCATCTTGAATTCCTTCTGCCCTGCATGGTATCCTCTAGATGTGTGGACCTAGGGGAGGAGAAAACTATTACAGTCTTAAGTGAAAAATGTAAAAGAATTTCTAAGAGCCGGGCACAGTGGCTCACGCCTATAATCCCAGCACTTTGGGAGGCCGAGGCGGGTGGATCATGAGATCAAGAGATTGAGACCATCTTGGTCAAAATGGTGAAACCCCGTCTCCACCAAAAAATACAAAAATTAGCTGGGCATGGTGGCATGTGCCTGTAGTCCCAGCTACTCGGGAGGCTGAGGCAGGAGAATTGCTTGAACCCAGGAGGCGGAGGTGGCGGTGAGCCGAGATCACACCATTGCTCCAGCCTGGGTAACAAGAGCGAAAGTCTGCCTCAAAAAAAAAAAGAATTTCTAAGTCACATGTGTGTTCCAACCCAGTTCACAAGTTAAGAAGACTCATAAATTTTAGGGATCTATAGTAACCCTCTCTTGTTTTACCTGTCAAACCCACTTTCTTCTGGAACAATGATACTCTTCTTTTGGGAGCTGCATCTCCTTTCTCTCCCATCCCTTCCCTCTCCTCCTCTCAACTCACCAGGTGGGATAGTCTCATTCTTACATGAATCTGCTCACCTGCCCATTGTCAATGAGGCCAAGAAGGAGCATTTGACCCTTGCTGATTAATCACAGCCCCTTCCTGGAATTTTGTCTTGTGATGAAGACCTGCTCATCTCCAGCTCTGACGGCAAAAATTCTAGGAAACATCCTTGTTTCCTCTTTTCTGCTCATCCTACATTCAATTCACCAGGAAGTCCCATCAAACCCATCTCTGAAAACTATCTTTTTTTCATCTTGATTATCACCTTGGTTAAGGCACCATTATCTTTTCTGGATATGGTGCCTGGGCCCTTCCTAACTGCCTTCCTTACCTTAACTCTTGTCCCATTATCTTCTGTGCTCCACACAACAGCCAGAGTGGTATTTTTAAAATGGAAATATAATCATGTCATTCTTCTGCTTAAAACCTGAATAGGCATCAATGTTCATAGCACCACTATTCACAGTAGCCAAAAGGTGGAAACAGTTCAAAAGTCTACCAGTGGATGAATGGATAAATCAGATGTGGCATATCCATACAATAGAATATTGTTCAGCCATAAAAAAATGAAGTACCAATACATGCTATAACCTTAACGAACTTCACAAGCATTGTGCTGGCTGGGGCCTGAGGCTCCCACCTGTAATCCCAGCACCTTGAAAGGATTGCTTGAGTTCAGGAGTTTGAGACCAAACTGAGAAACATAGCAAAACCCTATCTCTACAATTTATTTATAAAAAATTAGTCAGACATGATGATGCATTCCCATAGTTCTAGCTACTTGGGAGGCTGATGGGGGAGGATTGCTTGAGCACAGGAGTTTGAGGCTGCAGTGAGCTGTGATCATGCCACTGTGTTCTAGTCTGGGCAAAAGAGCAAGACCTCATCTCAAAAAGAAAAAAAGAAAAGCATTGCCCTAAGTCAAAGAAACCAGACTCAAAAGGTCACATATAATTCTGTCGATGTAAAATATCCAGAATAGACAAATACATAGAGAGAGGAAGCAAACTGATAACTTTTAGAGTTTGGAGTAGGGGACAAGGGTAATGATTGCTTTAATGGGTACAGGGCTTTCTTCTGGGTGAAGAAATATTTTGGAGCTTGATTAGAGGTGGTGGCGGCATTATAAATGTATCAAAAGCTACTGAATTCCTGAATTATAGACTTCAAAATGTTAAATTGTATGTTGTGTGAATTTCACTTCAATTAAGAAGTCCTAGTGTCTCCTACTGTGTTTAGAAGAAAAATCCAGCCCTGCCTCTGTCTCCAAGCCTACCTGTTACACCTCCCTCGCTCACAACAATCCAGCCACTCTGTGTACCTTGCTGTTCCTATTTGCTGCCTTATGTCATAGTTTGCCCTACACCTTTTCTTCTTCAAATCTCAGCTTAAACAGGACCTGACAAAGAGGCCCTCTTGTCCAGCCTATGTGTAACAGGTATCCCCTCACCCAGTTTCTCTCTATCACATAGTCTTTTTTATGGCACTTATCACAGTCTATAGTTACCTGTTTTCTTATTTGTTTAAAGCTTGTCACCTCAAATAGGGTGCATGATCTTGATAGCAAGACCTTTTCTATCTTGCCTATTTAATCTTTTATTCCTAGTACAATTCGAAACCAAATAAATTTTCAATGTGGTTTGCTTAAGAAATGAGAGACAGCACTGTTGTGGCTCTGCCCTATGTATGAGGAAGAAGCTAGTGCACTCCAAAGGAAGGTTTGAAGGATGTGCAAGAGGAAACAGAGTCAGGAGTCAGGAGCAGCATTCTGGGATAGTGGTTCCCATTGAGGCTTGGGGCTGGCTGTAACCTTGTCCTCTTTGAATTATGTGATCCAAACATTTTTTAGTTTGCCTAAACTACTGTCAAAGATAAAGAAAGTTGGACATTAAAGGCAGTAAAAATAGATTGCATTCAGTAAACTACAGCAGTGGTGGAAAGAACTGAGCTCTATTTGGATTTGCACAGAGGTGACTAGGTAATGTAAAGGGAGAATCTATGCCATGCTGTATCTGTACCACATTTTCTTTATCCAATCCACCATCGATGGGCATCTAGGCTGATTCCATGTCTCTGCTATTGTGAACAGTGCTGCCAAGAACATACATGTACATATGTCTCTTTGGTAGGGTTATTTATTTTTCCCTTGGGTATGTACCCAGCACTGTAATGAGATTGCTGGGTTGAACTGTAGTTCTGTCTTAGGTTCTTTGAGAACATTCTCTAAACTGCTTTCCACAGTGATTGAAGTAATTTATATCCTACTAGCAGTGTATAAAAAAGAACAAAATTACGTGCTTTGCAGCAACATGGATGCAGCTGGAGGCCATTAATACAGGAACAGAAAACCAAAGACTGCATGTTCTCACTTCTAAATGGGAGCTAAACACTGAGCACACATTAACACGAAGACGGAAACAACAGATACTGGGGCTACTGGAAGTGGGAGGGAGGGAGAGGGGCGAAGGCTGAAAAACCAACTTGGAGTACTATGTACAGCACCTAAGGATGGGATCATTTGTAAACCAAACTTCAGCAATGAAAAACTTACCCATGTAACAAACTCCCTCGTGTACCCCCTAACCTAAAATAAAAGTTGAAAAAATAAAATAAAATAAAGAGAAAACGATGGAGTAGCAAGAGGGAGTGAGGGGACTTGAGCAGAGTCAGGGAAGTAAAAAATTTAAAAAAAAAAAAAAAAAAAAAAAAGGTAGATCAGTATAACAGAATTAGGCCGTATGTGTCTATGAGCTGGCTGGCACTTATGGAAGTCAGGCTCCTTCCTCCCATAGATATGAGACTGGGACACAGAGATCCCGTCTTTTTATTTTCATTTTTTCTGAGTCAGAGCCTGGCTCTGTTGCCTAGGCTGGAGTGCAGTGGCTCAATCTTGGCTCACTGCAGTCACTGCAACCTCTGCCTCCTGGGCTCAAGCCATCCTCCCACCTCAGCATTCTCAGTAGCTAGGACTACTGGCACATGCCACCAGCCCAGCTAATTTTTGTATTTTTTGTAGAGACATGGTTTTGCCATGTTGCCCAAATTGGTCTCAAACTCCAGAGCTCAATCAATCCACCTTTCTTGGCCTCCCAAAGTGCCGGCATTACAGGTAGGGCCACTGTGCCTGACCAGCTCTCTCTTTCCTGATGGTTTCATTCCAAAGGAATGTCCTTAAGGTCCTTAAGGTCCCATATGTGGTCATCGAGAGGCAGTTGTATAAAGCAGACATCTGTATCGATCACATTGAGGCACTGGGAGGAGGTAGAGAAATGGAAACTGTCAAGGTGACTAAGCCTTCCTTCTGGTATGAGAAAGTCCAACTTATATCCAAAATGGAAGCCAAGGCAACATAAAATTATAGTATTTCACTACAGGCCTACACTCCATCCCTGGTCTGCTGTTTTGTTGCCCAGCATGAGGTGTCTTTAACAGAGAACAAACCATCTCTTCTGTAATCTGGCATGATTAACAGTCTCTGTTCCTTCCTGTGTCCCTGGTGTTTCTTGTAACATTGGATTGATCATTAAGTGTTCCCCTTGGGAGCTCAGCAGCAGGACATCCTGCAAAACTGGATGATGAGAAGAGACGACAATCATAAAACCTAACTTTTTTTTTTATCTGTAACTGAACCTAGAGAGGGATTATCTCTTAAATAAAATATTCATAAATTTTTTCCTTTTTTAATAAAGTCTGCCTGAGATGGAAGCACAGACATCCTCATGCAATGAGTACCCCTCTGATAGTGGTGTCATTATTGCCATTCTGTGAAGGCACTTTGAAGACTCACATGTCATGCATTGTGCTGACAACTTTACCAGTTGGTTACACAGGTAGTTCAACCATGGGACTACAATCCTTAATCTTTTTTAGAGATGGGCCCTTTTGAAAATCTGATGAAAGCTGTGGACCTTTGGAGCTTATGCTCACAAATATAAGTTTCTGCATATCGTTGCATGGATCCTCTGAAGCTACAGAAATCCTGCTTTGGAAACTTATAATGCAGTTGACATTCATGGATACTCTCTGATCATCCACCCTCTGAAATACAATGCACTGGCCATTTAGACTGAAATAGGGATGGAAAAACCAGGGCTCCTGTCTCAGGAGCTTACAGTTTTAGGGAAGAAGTAGACACACTCTGAAGACAGGGCAAAATTAGTAAGTCCTATAAGAGAAATATTTAAAATGCTTTAATGTTGTGTAGTGGCTTATTTTTTGAATCATTTAAAGAAATATTCTAAATTTTATATTATTTTATTCTCAAAATAACACCTTTAAAGAACAAAGACAAGGAAGGGAATGGGCATGGGGAAGATAATTAATATTTAATGAGTATCTATTTCATCAGGCACCCTGTGAGGAGTTTTAATTACACAGCAGATTATTTAATACTCAAACATTTCTATGAGGTTGATATTTCCTCCCAGATTATTTATTTCTGCCTTTACAAATAAGGAAGCCAAGGCACAAATAATTATGTAATTTGTTAAGATCATGCAGTGGTACACCAGGGCTTAGAATAAGGATTATCTGTCTCTGAAGTTCATTCTATTTCCAGTAGGTAAGGAGTAAATTATTATAGTATTACGAAACTAAAAAAACCAAGATACAGAAACACTGAGTAGTTTGGCTAACACTCACTTCTATGAATTGTTCTCCAAGTTTTCACGTACAGAATACATGTTTTTTTCTCCTCATGATTCCTAAAATCTGTGTACGTATCTTTTTTTCTAGTAAACTACTTTTTGGAGCAGTGTTAGGTTCACAGCAAAATTGAGCAGCGGGTACAGAGAGTTCCTGTACACCCTCTACACGCACAGCCTCTCCCACTATCAGCATCCCCCACCAGAGGGGTTGTTGCAAGTGATGAACCTATATTGACACATCATCATCACCCCAGAGTCCATGGTTTACATTAGGGTTCAAGCTTGGTGTTGTACATTCTGTGGGTTTGGACAAATACATAATGACATGTGTTCATCATTATAAAATTATCCAGAGTAACTTCATTGCCCAAACACTTCTCTGTGCTCCACCTAGTCATCCCTTCATCCCCTCCTTCTCCCCAACCCCTTGCAACCACTGATCTTTTACTGTCTCCAGTTTTTTGCCTTTTCCAGAATATGATATATGTAGTTGGAATCATTCAGTATGTAGCGTTTTTGGAATGGCTCCTTTTACTTAATTATGTGCAGTTACGTTTTCCTCAGGTCTTTTCATGTCTTGATTACAAAGTTGGTGTTAATTCCTGCAATATGGTATAAATAACCTTGGTTAACATGTGTCTTCCCCTATTAGAGCTTTTTAAGGGTGGAGATGTCTCATTTTTATGATTTTGGATTTTTGTTCAGTTCCTGGCATGCGTTAGTAAGCAGTTAATGTTAGATAGATGATGTAATAAATAAGTGGATGAATAGATAGATGGATGGATGGATGGATGGATGGATAAACAGATGGAGTTATACAACTAGGTTGTGAGTTAAAAGCCAGATTTCTTACTGCCACACTGAGGATCCTTAATATAGACAAGCCTGCTGGATGGTCTGCAAAAAGACAGGGCCCAGCAAGATTACTAACATTCAAGGTACTTTTGAATTTAAAAATTTTAAGAAGCAAAAAGAGAAACACAAGAAAGACAACTTGCAGACTACCAACCCCAATGTAAATTTTTGTGCACGCTTATACTTAGAAATGCTTTACAATTTTAGGGTATGTGTTTGTGTGTGTGTGTGTGTTTAAATTACAACTTTCCTTTTACGTCTTCCACCAGTAAATAAAAACTTTAATTATAAAAACTAACCATGTTAGGTTTTCTGACATAGAAAATACAGCCAACATACCCATGGCCCTTAGATGGTGCCTGAGACGCTGTATGTCTCATATGCATGAGACCTGAAGGACAGTAGGAACATTGCACAAGAACATAGAAATGCAACAGAAGCTCTGTGTTTTAAACAGCTGATCTATATAAACATAAGAGTAGACCCCACAGATAGGAACCTGGTCTGACTTGAGGTCAACGTCTTCTTGGAACACAACATAATACCACACAAGTAGGAGCTGATAAATAAATATTTCACGAGTTATAATTAAATGTTAGATCAGTGAACATGGCAATCTTATAGTTGTGAGAAGTATGTGGCATAGTAGAAGTGGCCCTGGCCCGGGGCACCTGTGCTCGCTGTTACTTGCTGCCCCTCCATCAATCCATGCCTTGCCCTGCACTGGCTTCCATGGAAGTGGTTTCTTGCTCTTGGCTTTTGATGGGTCTTGTCAATGGGGAACAATGGCAAGACATCAGAGGGAGGGAGGAAAAGAGAGGCCAGGGCACTGAAACCCCAGGCTTCCTCCCTATGGTGTCTCCAGAGTTGGCTGTGTCTCTCAAAAATCAGAGCTTCTGTCACTTCAATACCCTTTCTGTCACTATTTCAGGCCTAGAGATGGAGAAGTTGATACTATCCCAAGAGTACTGCACTATCCCTGTGGTTTCTCTATAAATGCTTATGCCTTTGTAAATAGATCCTTGAGGGGCCAGCTATATGGTTCATAGCTGTAATCCCAGCACTTTGGGAGGCTGAGGTAGGAGGACTGCTTGAGCCCAGGGGTTTGAGATCAGCCTGGGCAACATAGTGAGACCCCATCTCTTAAAAAAAAAAGATAAATAAAATAAAATGAATTAGCTGGGCATGGTAGCACATGTACCTGTAGTCCCAGCTACTCAGAAGGCAGAGGCAGGAGGATCACTTGAGCCCAGGAGGTTGAGGGAGCTATGATCACACCACTGCATTCCAACATGGGCCACAGAATGAGACCTTGTCTTAAACACACAGAAGTCTCTCCATGAAAGCCTTCTCAAATTGCCTAACTTGGACATTGCTACCTTTCCTTTTCCTACACTGGCCTGGACAGATACACCTGTTATCAGGGTCAATTTGGCTTTGTATAGCAGAGACATGCTCAACTATGCTAAAGAAAGGAAAGCAAGGCATGGGATGATGCATTATAAGGCTGCAGGGTAACTTCTGTAAGTAAAGCCTCTCTCACTAGGGGATGGAACTGGAACTGGAGGGTCATTGAGAAGCAAAAAAGCCATGATCTGTGCCCCTATGGGTCCAAATGGGTCTTTTCTAGCTTCCCTCTGAGTGTCCTCTCTCTCTCCCTTCCTCCACGCCCCGCCACTCAATACAGTCCTCATGTCAGGCTTTCTATGCTTCTCTGTGCACCCGCTAGAAGATGGTCCCTACTTAATCACCAGTTTACATGTCCTCAATTCAAATGACTTTCAGGTTCACTATGGTTCTTAAATCTTAGAAGAACAATTGGGTTTTTCCAGATAGGATCAGCATTCCATGCTTAAGTGGCTATGGCCAGGGGAATCCATGTCATGTAGCACAAACATGGGTACCCTGAGTGTGGGGTAAGTGGCCCTTAGAGAAGAGAAAGCTGGGCTGGATATGCCCTGTAGAAGGGGTCTGCTAGGAGAGTGATGAGATAGCTCATTCTGAGCTCATGCACGCACAATCTCATGATCATATTCACTCATAGCTGATATAGGGAAGACCGTGATTCATAAAGGAAAGAATTACATTGTGCTGGTGTGAAATCAAAGAAGAGTTCCTTTCATTTGCCCATCTAGAAGGAAATCTTGTAAGGTTATGTAACAAGGTATAAGTTCCTCCTCTGCTGAAATAAATATATTTTAGAAATAATATATTTATATTTAATTCAATCAATTTACTTAAGATATATGTGTACATAAAATGGCTCTAAAATAATCCTTATAGTCACGTTGCTTGTACACATTTGATTTCAGAATACATTCTTAGTGGAAGAAGGTGGAGCTATGTTAAAAATTCCTTGGAAGCCCGTTATTTGTGTTCCATCTCATTTAACTCTTAGTCACTGGTTGGAATGGTTACAAATGATTAAATTCTCTGTGATTTGTGATTGAATAATTATTTCAATCTTTTATTGATTTTTATTACCAGGAGTAAATTTTAGTAAGAGAGAAAGCAAGAGGTTAATTAAGAAGTTTTAAGTACTGTGCCTATACAGTATATGGGAGGAAGATACAATAAAAATCTTTGTTAGGAGCATACAATAATCAGGATGATCAAACAGGAATTCAAAATGATGGTCAAACGACTTTGCAGTAATACTTCTATTTTAATTATTTATTAAATTTGGCTGATTTCATTGTGTTCATGAAAGATCAAGCATGTACCACTATTTACTTTATTTCAGCCCAAATTATTAAGTTGCCACAGAATGCTTCTAACACATATTTTGGGAGAAAAAAAGTGAAACCCACGACTTTAGGATTTCTTCAGCCTGTTCTATTTGAGATCTGGAATTGAATGGTCCACAAGTCTGCCTCTTTTGTAGAATTAAGATCTTTATCTGACTTCTTGTTCTCTCATTTTTCTCTGCTCATGTTTGTTTCTATTTCTTTCCCTTGGTTTTCTTCTTTGATATAGCAAGAATTGTTTCATTACAAAACTCAGTTATTAAGTATGCAACTATTGAGAAAGAGAACTAATTAGCTGTCAAAAAATGCATTTTCCTGGAGAAGGAAATAAAGGATAGGAAAGGAAATATTCTTGAAGGAGAGCTTTGCAGGAGTTCTGGTGCAACTGCCATTATTGAAAATACCATCTTCAGTGGATCTGCCAGAATATTACTAATGGATGCGATAAGTATTTAATTTTGGCTGCTTTTTGAGAAAAAGATGGCAAAAAATACAATGATGCATATTAAGAACTTAGAAAACCTAATATACTTTATAGCATATCACATATTTTATGGCAAATAAAATTTGTTAAGATACCTGTTGCCTAGGAGCAGAAACTTACTAGAATTGTAATAAAACCTCCAGCAAATCAGCATCCTCTGCATTCCCTGCAGGGAGCATAACAATTTTCACATTAATTAAGAATTAGAGAATGAGGGCAGGAACTGATAAGCAAGAAGTCACCAGTGTCTCATGCAAGTGGCAGAGGATTCCACTGCATCAGTCACTCGATCTTTATCATGGCTGATCCAAATAGTTAGCCACTGGTGTAACTTCTGATATAAATTAAAGTATATAAATATGCAGAAATTACAGTAAAGTGATGTTTCTCTCATAGAGGTTATGTTCTTATGGTATTTTTCAGGTTATAGGTCCTCAAAGCATCGGACCCTGGTGCCAATTTCCAGGATACCAAGGCCAAGCGACAGTTGTGGGAAGGGTCCCTCTTTCTAGTTCTGCTATTAACCTACTGTGATTATTTAGAATCCATCTAATGGGATGACCCCTCAAATGGCTTTGGCTATGGTAAAGAGACCTCCCCTAAAGTTTTTTCTTTTTTTAAAGAGTGTTTGCATGTGCTATTCTGTTGTGAAAGAAGAAGGTAGGCAGAATGGTTTGTGCTTCTACATGAGGCTGAGCTAAATTAAAGATAAGTTGGGCTTTTTTTCCCCATTCTTGTCAGCAGTTCCCTTGTAGGATGATTTGCTGTGTTTTCTTTTGAGACTTGCTCTGCCTCCTGCTCATTGTCTGACTGAATGAGTTAACTTTTAAGACCGCAGTCTTCTAATCTTTCTAATGAGGAAGTTAGTCCCTTCAATCACTCATTCAACAGGTGTCAATGGAATCTTGACTGTATGCCAGGCCTGGGATCGCACATTGGTTTCCAAATTCTTCACTGCAGAGATTCCCCTTAGAATATTTTCTCCTTTTGGTCCTTTTATTTTTAAAGATAGGATCTACCAAATGGACTGTGTGCGTTAATATGATGTTTAATCTTTAAAAATAGGAGACATTTAGGATTGACAATCACAGCTTCTGATTAGCTAGTGATGATGGTGCCAACCAAAGAAAGCTCACTGCTGGGGTTAGCTTTCGGCGCTGTACCGCCAGCAAACGTGCTGTTTCCATTATGGATCTAAAAAAATTGAAGTGATTGTAAACTTTAATCAACTTGTTCAAAAGAGTCATCTGCATATAGGTGCATTATCCTATCTGTTCTTTCATGCTTGATTCATGATTCTTGAACCCCTCTAAGACCATTTCTGGCATAAAGAAGAGACAGGTAATTTCAGTTGTATTATCAATGGGATTAATATTTCTAGGAAGTCTCATTTTCATGGGTCTTATTTATTATTTTTCTAAAATATTAAAAATGGTTCAGAGATGCTAATTACTACCTATGAAGTTGCTTAGAAATCCAGGAACTTCAAGGTAGGATGGGTGAGATGGTCTTTGTTCTAAATCACTATAGCCTGATAATTCCAAGG
Organism: Sapajus apella; assembly: GCF_009761245.1. NCBI lineage: Eukaryota > Metazoa > Chordata > Mammalia > Primates > Cebidae > Sapajus > Sapajus apella. The sequence continues at coordinate 61,897 of NW_022437304.1, forward strand.
ATAAATAAACAAAATATTATCACTGAGTATGGAGTTTTTGGTTCTGAATTTGTTAGCAGATGCTCAGCAAAGCAAGAGATCATCTCACATCCACTGTGTAGATGCCTATGGAAAATGATTTATCCTTCCAGGAAATAAATACCCTTGACATCTTCTCAATGAGCCATGTCCTCTTTTGATCATGGGCCAAATAGTTTGAGAGATCAGCTCACTAGTTAAATCACTGGGTTGAGATGGGAAAACGTGCATTTGAAAACAACATATTAACAGTAGAAGGCCAGGGAAAATTATGTTCTCAAAACATGCTTGAACCTTTAGATTCAACTTAATTTAGAGTTCACTGCTCTCTTCTTCTCACGCCATCCCATCCCTCCACCCCAAAGCTGATAATTTACATTTCCATTTATTCAGTGACCTTCTGGGAACAAGTAACATTTGGCTGATGATTGGAAAATATTCATCATGGACATAATGTGTGTGAGAAGCACCTCAGGGCACTAAGAAAGAGGGCTTCTACATATTTCTGCATTTAGAATTTGATTTAATTTAACATTTTTTGAAGATTTTTTATGGGCCAGGAGTTGTGGAGCATAACTTATTTGTTGTTTCCCCTGTCCTTAAGGAGTATTCAGTGAAATAGAGACATGATAACATGACACATGGAACGGACAGTCACGTCATTACTGTAGATAAGACCATGTAGGACAAGAGACTCTTGTATTTTCTCCTGAAGGTAATTCCTGCTCAGTTTCTGACATAAATGCTCAAGGCCAGCCATTTTTAGGAGGGTTACAGTTGATATCAACGGTGCTACTTTGAGGCTACAGAAGAGCGACATTTACGTTAGGTCTGGAAACAAGGTAGAATTAGGCAGGAAAGGTTCAAGAACATTTAGGCAAGAGAAGTAGCTAGAATATATTTCTGTCAAATGAATTTATTAAATGTGGTAGGTGGCATAATGGCCTCCCAAAGTTGTCCCATGTCCAAATCCCTGGATCCTGTGAACATGCACTGTAGCATCGCAAAAGGGACTTTTCGGATGTTGTATCCTAAGATCACGGACTTTAAGATCTGTAATCTTAGGATACGACATCCTGGATTATCCTGGATTATCATCTCAGTGGGCCCAATATAATTATCCTTGAAAACAGAAACTTCTCCAGCTGGAATACAGAGCTATGAAAGAAGCAGAGGCGGAAGTGGAGGTTTGGAGACCCTAGAAGCATAAGAAGGGGCTTCTTCCACTATTGCTAGCTTTGAGAAAGGCAGGAGGGAAACACAAGCCAAGGAATGCAGACAGCCTCTTAAAGCTGAGAACCATCCCCACCAGGCAAAGAAACCGGGATGTTGTCCCACAATTTGCACAGAACGAAGTTCTGCTGACAACCTGAATGAGCCCAAAGCAGATTCCTCCTCAGGGCCCCAGCAAGGAGCAAGGAACACAGACCTTCTGATATTTTGATTTTAGCTCCCTGAAACCACTGTCGAACTTCTAACCTACATAAACTGTGAAACAATAAAATGTGTGTTGTTTTAAGGTGCTAAATTTGTTGTAATGTGTTAAGGCAGCAACAAAAAACACTTCTAAAATTAAATTCAGAGGTTAATAATTTGCCACCTTGTCATCCATGTTATATAAAGTCTCCAAAAATCAATTTATTTTATCATGCCCATAGTTGATTATTAATCTTCCTGGATTAAGGACACTTGTAAATGAAGGGCATACTTTGCCATGCCAACTACTTGGGACCATCCTCCCAAATACATCTGACTTGTCTTCTCGGCCAGCTGAGGCTGCACGCAATCAGAAATTTTGATTCATTCATAAGATTTGAAGTTATAAACCCTTAGAACACCTTCCCTACGACCCAGGCGTATAATCTTAACTCCTTTTATTTGCCGTGTGGCATCTGGGGATTCCAAGTTCCTACTTTGTAAATAGGATTGGTTTCACAACTGAAGTCGGTTCAAGATAAGCTCTTGCCTAATTAACCTTTATCTCCAGATTGGAGCTGATGAAGCTCTGAACAGCCAGCCCAGTTACTTCACCTCATAGATTAGACTCAGCCAATCAATATGCTCCTTCTTTCTGAGCTCTTTCCAGATTCTTCCTATCTTGTAGGAGCACAACACTTATATTTAAATGACATTGAATTGTAGCCTGCATATCTGTCAAGGTTAGGGTACTCTGCAGTTGGAGGACTAACAGCACACTGGTGACATAAATCAGCACTTTCACACATTAGCACAGTTTGCAGCTTTCTACAATTATTACCATTTGTGACTTTTTAAAACAACCATGGAATACTGATGCCCCAGAGAAAATATTATGTTTCACAAGAAAATTGAAATAGCAAAAGAGTAATATATGTCTTATTTTCTTAATATAAGAAGCATTTTACAATTTGAAAAATACAAATATAAATATAAATGCACCTGCAACACTTAAGCTTTTATTTCAGTAGAAAACAAACTTGGGGTCTTTCTATAAAATACTTGCACTTAGCAAGATTTAACCAGTTCCTTGTTGAAGTGGTAGTGGTCAGTGCTGTAGAAAATACAAGTCAAAGAAAAAGTCACAGCACACAAATAATTTAAGACCTAGATAAATACATAAGGGAAACATGCTCAAAACAACTAGAAAAGATGGGAAGACTTACTTTAGAAACTATTGTAGAAACACATCTAGGTAGGAAAGGAGAGCAAAAGAAGTAAGGATTTGTGCCCAAACAGGGTTAGTTAAGGGAAGAAGGAACAGCTTGATGATTTATAAAGGTTTTAATGGATATAAAATGGTATAGGAACTTTTCTGGAAATACATACACTTGGTAAGATATTTTGTATTTTTTATTTTATTTTCTATTTTTTATTTATTTATTTTTTTTGAGACGGAGTTTCGCTCTTGTTACCCAGGCTGGAGTGCAACGGCGCGATCTCGGCTCACCGCAACCTCCGCCTCCTGGGTTCAGGCAATTCTCCTGCCTCAGCCTCCTGAGTAGCTGGGATTACAGGCACGCGCCACCATGCCCAGCTAATTTTTTGTAGTTTTAATAGAGACGAGCTTTCACCGCGTTGACCAGGATGGTCTCGATCTCTTGACCTTGTGATCCACCCGCCTCGGCCTCCCAAAGTGCTGGGATTACAGGCGTGAGCCACCGCACCCGGCCTTTTTTATTTTTTTTTGAGATAGAGTGTCACTATGTTGCCCAGGCTGGAGTGCAGTGGTGTGATCTCAGCTCACTGCAACCTCCGCCTCCTGGGTTCAAGCGATTCTCCTGCCTCAGCCTCCTGAGTAGTTGAAATTACCGGCACCTGCCACCAGGTGACATGACTAATATTTATTTTTATTTTTAGCAGAGATGGGGTTTCACCATGTTAGCCAGGCTGGTTTCAAACTCCTGACCTCAAGTGATCCGCACGCCTCGGCCTCCCAAAGTGCTAGGATTACGGGTGTGAGCCACCATGCCTGGTCGGTAATATTTTGTATTTCAGAATCCACTATTATTTTGTCAGCCAGGTATCTTGAAAAAAATGTAATGTTGTTTGGAACAGTTCAACTCCATCTAGTTCACAGCTTCATTCTTGCAAAATGTCAATACCTCATAAATAGGATACATTATGAGTATGTGCTAATTTGGTTAAAAAACACATGAAGTGCACAGGTGCACACAGTGGAAAACAAAAGCAGACCTTGAAGAATAAGATGTGAGGAATAAAAAAAATAAATTTGATAAATCTTGTGTGAAATGTCGCACTTTAGTTAGCAACATACTTCCGTGAGTCTAAAGCTTGAAAGAAAGCACATTTAGGCAAACCAAAAAAAAAAAAAAAAAATCCTTAAAACTAAGTGATATAGAAGAGGATACCTAGAACAGTAAGTGATATCATGTTTTGAAAAACTGCTATTTTTAGAAGTACAAAATCAGTAGAGAAGTGCTTTTATATTTATATTCACATTTGGTTTAAAATGACAAAGTTTAATCCTCCAAAATTTTAGGCAAAGCGGCCATTAGTCAATTTGATCATTAACGGAATTAAATCTCAGAGAAATCTGTTTTACGTTTAATGGCTGTGTTACCACTCCAGACAGAAAGATGAGCATTTGTGAGCATCAGAAGAGGGGCAATGCTCTCAGGGGACAGAAAGGAAACCAGCCTTGTTAGAAACTAAGGTATTTGACTATGGGATTCGAAGACTGGGGAGGGAAATTGTGTGTGTGTGTGCGTGTGTGTGTGTGTGTGTGAATAAATTGATAAAGGACTTTTCTAAAAATAGGCAAATGTGATGATAGTAACAGAGTACACTTTGATCTCTCTCAGTTCAAAATCACATAGTGTTTATATGTCACATGGCCATATAGTGTTTATAAGAAATCACTGTAAGGACTTCAAGGGCATGACCTTTTTTATATATATTTTTTATTATATTTTTTAACTAATTTATTTATTTATTTATTGAGACAGAGTCTTTGTCACCCAGGCTAGAGTGCAATGGCATAATCTCGGCTCACTGCAACCTCTGCCTCCGGGATTTAAGTGATTCTCTTGCCGCAGCCTCCTGAGTAGCTGGGATTATAGGCCCATACCACCACATCCAACTAATTATTGTATTTTTAGAAGAGACAGGGTTTCTCCATGTTGGCCAGGCTGATCTTGAACTCCTGACCTCAGGTGATCTGCCTGCCTGAGCCTCCCAAAGTGTTGGAATTACAGGCGTGAGCCACTGCGCCCAGCCAAGAGCATAGTTTAGAATATCCTGTTTGGAGGATGTTTAGTTGACACTGAATTGAAGAAGCATCTGGCCATGTTGTGAGACTGAAATATTGTACTGTACTCATCAGTCCTAGCTCATACGTTTGTAAAATGAGCCACTTGACCTTCATCTTTTTCATTATTTAGGCTCAGAGGATTTAGGCTTTCCATTAGTGACACAAGTTCCAAATCAAACAAGCACTCTTGTTGTGAACACTTAAAACCTATGTTTTAAAAATGTGCAAGCAATACATGTTCAATAATGAAAAATGAGAAAATCTGGAGACGCATAAAGAGGAAAGTACAAATCATTAGTTATTGAACTTTCAGAGATGAATGTTGTTTTAGTTTTCACCCTTCCAATCTTTCCTCTTTGTATATATTTAACCAGTATATAGAGGAAAGGCATCTCATCTCAGTGGCTGGATAAACAGAAAGCTATTCAGTAAGTTTGGCTGGGTTCTCTCAACACTGTTTCTTGTCTCTTAATACCATCTTAGACAGATTCCACAACTTTCTGGTGAAAATGGATTTTCAACATTGTGTCTGAGATAAAATGTTACTCTCAAATCTGATTCAAAACATTCTTCTTGTCTCTCAGTATAGATCCAAACACATGGCTTAAGAAGACATGACATCCTTTTTCCCTTCTAAGACCTTTTCTTTTGTAGTCTTGGGGCAGTGGGATTGACTATAGGCTGATTCTGCCTGCCAGAAGCAAGCACTATGGAAAGGTCTGGCTCTACTTGTAGGGGATCTTTCCAGAATACTGGAGACTTAGCATCCCTTTGTCTTTGGCCTTGTCCTCAGCAACAGCTCTGGGCAACCGAAGTCTTGCTCAGTGGTCAATTACAGGGATATATTTATGTTTTGTTACAAAATTTGCACTCATATACATGGCACTTTATTCTTTGCTGTTTTTTACTTAAAAAAATATGTGACCAAGACAATATAGACATACCATTCCTATTCCTCTAAGTACCATCAAAAACACTGAACACAATATATAAAACAACCAGGCTTGAAAGGTGGAGAGAACACAGACCAGCTAGGCACCTGAATGCCCAAAGCCTGCTTTCTCTAGACAAAAGACCAGAAAAGAGGTAGCAGAACCAGAAACCTTCAACAATAACTATACTACCACAGTCAAACATTGTGGAAAAGCCATAGCTACACACACCTCTGTCAAGAAAGACCAAGTAGAGAGAACAGACTTCCACTATGGCCTGCTGTAATGAGGCACTCCTCTTCTCTTCCCCTCTTTGGGGGTGTTGCCAGTGGAGGCTTATTGGATAGCCTGAAATCGCACCCCTGCCTAGTAATGACAAGGCAGTCTACCTCTCAGGGAGTCAAAAGTGATTGAATGGGGAACCTGGAATTTCACTACCATCTGGCATCAATGAGGTGGCACTCCACTTCCTCCACCAGCTGGATGTGAGAGAAAACGTGCTAAAAGAGAAGATCTAAATAATATGTAGCCTTAAATGCCCAGATACAATAGAAAGAACCAAAAAAATCTCAACTTGAAAGAGAAACTCACCATAGAAAGAACCAGAAAAATCTCAACTTGAAAGAGAAAGAACAATCAATGAACGACCATAATGAAATGACACAAATGGTGGAATTATCTGATGAGTATTTTAAAGAAGTCATCATGAAAATGCTTCAATAAGCAATTACAAACATGCTTGAAACAAATAAAAAGCAGAAAGTCTCAGCCAAAAACATAGAAAGCCTCAGCAAAGAAATAGAAGCTATCAAGAGTAGCCAAATGGAAATCTTTTAACTGAAAAAAACAATAACTGAAATAAAAATCTCAATGAATGGGCTCATCGAAGAACAGAAGAACAGAGGAAATAGTTGGTGAATGTTAAGATAGAACAGTGGGAATTCATATGAACAACAGAGAAAAAAATTAAAAATTGAATAAAACTAGAGTGAACTGTGAGTCTATAACAAAAAAAAATTAGTTTCATTAGAGTTCTAGAAGAAAAGGAGAAAGCGAGAAGGATGGAAGTAGTATTAAAAGAAATAGTGGATGAAAGTTTCCCAAATTTGGAAAAGAATATCCAGCAATTCGCCAAAATCAAAGCTCAGCAAATCCCCCCCAAAATAAGTCCAAACAAATGTATGCTAAAGTACATCATAAACTTATGAAAACCAAAGACAAACAGCGCAAACGCAGTAGCATCTGTCTACAGGGGAAAAGACAACTCAAAGGGCTGTGGATTTCTCACTAGAAACCAGATGCCAGAAGAAAGGGGCATATCATTTTTCAAATGCTGAAAGGTAGGAACTATAAACCCAGAATTCTACACTAAGCAAATAATTTTTGAATCGTGAAGAGGAAACAAAGACATCTTCAGATGAAGAAAAACGAAGATAATTTGTTTCTGGCAGACCTACTCTAAAGAATGGCTGAAAAAAGTTCTTGAAACAGAAAGGAAATGATAAAAGAAGGGGTCTTGGAATATCAGTAAGAAAGAACAAGAAAAACAAGAGCAAAAATGTAGGTAATAGAATTTCCTTCTCCTTCTCAGTTTTCTGAATTGACCATTGAAACGAAGCATAACATTGTCTGATATGGTTCTCAATCCAGTAAAGGAAATATTTAAGACAATGGTACCATAAACAGCAGAGGGTAAAGGGATGTAAAAAGATGTAACATTTCTACACTTCCCTTAAACTAGCAAAATGTCCACACCAGTAGAGTGTGATACATTTAATGTATATAATGTAGTACCTAGAGTAACCACTAAAAATCTGTACAAAGAGATGCTCTCAAAAAACTATAGTTAAATAAAAATAAAATTCCAAAATTATTCAACACAAGAAGAGAGAAAAAAGAAGAGCAAGAAATGAAAAACCAAGAGAACAAACAGAAAACAAAACAAAAAGAGGTGAAAGAATTGAACAGGTAACTCACCAAAGAAGACATGTGGAGAGAAAACAGAAATATGAGACAATGTTCCACATCAATTTTTGTAGAAAAACACAAATTAAAATGACAGTGGGACACAACTACATACCTATTAGAATGGCTAAAATTTAAAAAGACCGACTATACCAAATATTGGTGAGGAAGTGGAGAAAATAGAACTCTCAGCCACTGCTGGTGGGAATGTAAAATGGTACAACCACTTTTGGCAGTTTCTTAAATAGAAACCTAATTTACGACGTAGCAATTCCAACTTAATGTATATTTATTCAAGAGAAATGAAAGCATATGTCTATAGAAAGGCATGTGTATGAGTATTCATAGTAGCCTTAGATATAGTAGAGCAAACCTGAAAATAACCCAATTTTCCATCCACAGGTGATGGATAAACAAATTGTGGTACGTTTACACAATGGAATATTATTCAAAAATCAAAAGAAAGGAACAAGTGATATACAATAACGTGGATGAATCTGAAAATAATCATGCTGCATAAAAGAAGTCAAATGAGAAAAGCGTATATGCAGCATGATCCCGAATATATAAATTTCTGGAAAGTGCAAACTAATTTACATTTACAGAAAGCTTATCAGTGTTGCAGGGGAATGGGGAGGGCTATGTAGGAGTGGCACAAGAATTTTTTGGGGGGGGCAATTGATATACTTGTTATTTTGATCATGGTGATGGCTTCATGGGTGTATATATATATATGTCAAAATGTTTCAAATTTTATTTAATATGTACAGTTTATTATATTCAAATTAAACCTCAATAAAGGTAGTATTAAAAAAGAATATTACCAACACTTTACCATGTCACTAAATCCCCTTTTATAACAGTTTTAAATAACTATTTGGTACTCATTATATAGAAGCACTATAGTTTAATAATTTATCTATAATTGGACTTTAAACTTGCTCCTAGAAACATGTGTAGTGAATGTGAAATACATTCTAGAGCCTCCAGTTTGGAAAATTTTATTTTTTTTATGACCATTTAATTCTAATTGTGATTCTGCATTTAGACTGGTAAGAAACTGAGTTTTTTTCTTACTAGGTTCTCCCAGAGTGAATACTTTATGTCTGGAAAATGGGAGAAGCTCAATGACTTGATTAGTTTACACCAATGTTTAATGCTGCACATGGACATTTCATTACTTCCGATAGTAAATTTATTGTCTATATATAGGAAAATGGGTAAGAATCCATTTTTATTTACTAATAAATAGTAAATACATTTTCACATGATTTTCTTAATAACATTTTCTTCTCTCTAACTTATTTTATTGCAAGAATACAGTACATAATACATGTAACATACGAAATTGTGTTAATCAACTATTTATGTTATAGGTAAGGCATTTAAAAGGTCAGCAGCAAGCTATTAGTAATGAAATTTTGGGGAAGTCAAAACTTATATTAGGATTTTCAACTATGTGGTTGTCAGAGCCCCTAATCCCCATTCAAACGTCAACTGCACAACCAAAATATAATCTTGCAACATGCCATCAATATGAAATACTTTAATTAGGTATTTCACATTCTTATTTTTTTTAAGTCTTCAAAATCTGGAATTTCATGACTAAAGAGTCAATTATGAAAAGTTAAATAAATATAAGAGAGCTATTCAGAAATTTAGATGAATATTTTCATAATCTTCAAGTGAGAAAGCCAAAGGCAAAAACTGTAAATAAATGATTAAAAGATTTAGATAGATACAAATTTAAAACTTCACTTTAGCAAAAGTGCAATAAAGAAAATTAAGAGGTAAAATAATACTTGGAACATATTTACAATATTCGGTTTAAAAAGATTAATATAGAGAGTCTCATAAATCAAAAAAGAAAAGATGAATGCCCCAATAGAAAAAGAAGCAAGTGACAGTCATTTCACATGGATTGAATACAAAAGATCAGTAAAAATGAGAAAGTGTCCACTTTCAACAGTAATTAAAGAAATAGAAACTAAAACCCTAGTGAAATATGATTTTCACTGGACAGCTTTGGAAAGAAGAAACTTTAAGTAGGCTCTGGTCATCTTAATTTTCATAAAAGATTTTGCTGTTACCCTGGAGAAGAAGGTCTGAGAACAGCAGCATTTGGGGCTGCTCTGTCCGTTATGGAAGTCACTGGCCACCTGTGATCACTGAGCATTTGAAATGTGACTAGTTCCAATTGAGTTCTGCTGTAAGCATAACACAAGCATTGCCCTTGTGAATGATACCCCTTTCTTTAAATCTTTTACTGGCAAGTATTATACTAGGAAATTTTTTTGTACATTTATTGGTAATTGCCAACTATTAAATTTTGGTTTAAGTTTCTATACCTTTTTAGTAGATTCTTTTGGAAGTTCTGGGTTAACAATATTGTTATTTGTGGTTCATAATAATTGCCTTCTCCAAAGAGCTTTTTGTTTTTTCTTTTTTTTTTTTTTTTAGACGGAGTTTCGCTCTTGTTACCCAGGCTGGAGTGCAATGGCGCGATCTCGGCTCACCGCAACCTCCGCCTCCTGGGTTCAGGCAATTCTCCTGCCTCAACCTCCTCAGTAGTTGGGATTACAGGCACGTGCCACCATGCCCAGCTAATGTTTTGTATTTTTAGTAGAGACGGGGTTTCACCATGTTGACCAGGATGGTCTCGATCTCTTGACCTCGTGATTCACCCGCCTCGGCCTCCCAAAGTGCTGGGATTACAGGCGTGAGCCACCGCGCCCAGCCTTTTTTTTTTTCTTTTTTGAGACAGTTTTGCTCCTGTTGCCCAGGCTGGAGTGCAATGGTGCAATCTTGGCTCATTGCAACCTCCACCTCCTGGGTTCAAGTGATTCTCCTGCCTCAGCCTCCTGAATAGCTGGGATTACAGGCATGCATCATCATGCCCGACCAATTTTGTATTTCTAGTAGAGACAGGGTTTCTTCTACTAGAGGTTGGTTTCGAACTCCCAGCCTCAGGTGATCCACCCGCGTTGGCCTCCCAAGAATTTCCAGAACAATGATAAATAATGGAAGTTGTGATGCTCTTGTTGCTTAATGGTTTGTTTAGTTGGGGATGTTTCCAGGGGCGTATGTTAGCCTGCCTTGAGGTGTCTTCTCCTGTCCCCACCATTGTCTCCCACTCCTCCATCATCACCCCTGCACCATCATCTCCTGCCTCTCCATGTGTCCTGCAGCTGAAATGACTGATCCAGGCTCTACTTCTTTTTCTTTAATCTTGTTGTTTTTGAGACAGAGCCTCATTCTGACACACAGGCTGTAGTGAAGTGGTGATCATGACTCACTTGCAGCTTTGACTTCCCAGGCTTAGGTGATTCTCCCGCCTTAGTTCCCTGAGAAGCTGGGACTATAGGTATGCACCACTACGCCTGGCTAATTTTTGTAGAGACAGGTCTCACTATGTTGCCCAGGCTGGTCTCAAACTTCTGGGCTCAACGGCTCCGCCTGCTTTGGCCTCCCAAAGTGCTGGGATTGTAGGTGTGAGCCTCCATGCCTGGTCTCCACTTCTTTTAATTTCTATTCCTTGTTCCTCTCTCTATACATTGCAGGGCCCTCGTCCTCCTTTATGGAAAGGGCCTGTCTTATTAAAGAAATTTAAGGAATGCTCAACCACAGTGCATCTTCATTTGTAGGTTGTAGCATCACCAGCAACTCCACACTGAGCTTGCAGAAAGAACCCTGCCCCCCAGGCACTCCTGCTCTGTGGCATCCATCTCAGCCTAGGGAGTGAGATGATATGAAGGGCAAGGCTGTGAGATTTCCAGTGGCCATCAGAATGACCACTCCATTTTGCCCTCTAACATGCAGCTTTCAAAAACTAGGTTTTTTTTGAGGTCTAATTTACCCATCATAAATTTACCCATTTCAACATATAGTTCTATGAATTTTGGCAAATACATGTAGTTATGAAACCACTACAAGCATTTTGACAATTTTTAAAAATTTACATAATAACTATCCCAGTGCTTTGCTTTGTCTTCACAAAGAAAATGTCAAGTTGTGGCTGGGCCCAGTGGCTTAAACCTGTAATCCCAACATTTTGGGAGGCCGAGGTGGGTGGATCACCTGAGGTCAGGAGTTTGAGGCCAACCTGGCCAATGTGGTGAAACCCCATCTCTACTGAAAATACAAAAATTAGCTGGGTGTGGTGGTGGGTGTCTGTAATCCCAGCTACTCAGGAGGCTCAGGCAGGAGAATCACTTGAACCCGGCAGGCGGAGCTAAGAGTGAGCTGAGATGGTGCCATTACGCTCCAGCCTGGATGCCAAGAGCAAAACTCTATCTAAAAGAAGAAAACATTAGGTTGCAAAATTTGAACAAATATATTTTCTTCCTCTCCAAATTCACATGTATACAGGATCTATTAATAAGACCGTGAAAGAACAAAGATGCAGTTATCTGCCTTTCCACTGAGAGACACATGGCCAAGTTTATAACAGAAATGAGCCAGCAGCTACTTGAAAATTCAACAGAATGAGTTTTGGAGTTGGAAATAGAAGCAGAGTAGAAGCATATGCATCCACATCAGGCGTGGGGTTACATTGCCCACATATATGTTTCCATCCTCAAGATAACTACCTTCAGTCACAAAGGAGCAAGTCTAGCTTTCTTCCATACAGCTTCCTACCTGTGTCTCAGACCACCAGATGATTGTCTTATAGCCCAGAACATGACGTAGTAGGGACAGCATCTTAACTATGCTCTCAGGCAGAAGGACTTTTGCTATTAAAATACAACCCCTTTGCTTAGCAACTGTCTCTAGATCTCTTGAAGCTTGTTCTCCAAGTTCCAGTTTGAATCTAAGGTGTAGCTTATCCGAGGCCATCGGGCAGCAAATGATGATAAATAGTCACTGGAATCTAATATATCATCTTCCTTTTCTGGCCTAGGTTTTTAGCACTTGCCACTTCAGACAATTCTATGATGACTCAAATAGTAAACCCATGATCAGTTTAGAACTCATCACAAACTGCATTGGGCCAAAATCCCAGACATCTGATATACCTGGGAGAACAACAGAAAAGGTCTCCTCTTTTCCTTCTCCAGGCTCTAGTAGTCCAGGGGTTAACAACATGACAATAGGTTGTTGAACCTCTCTTTCGATTCATTTCCATATCCGGAATATGCAATGATAAAAATAATACCTACAGCCATAGATTTGTTGCATAGAATAAAAAGATAATATGTGAGAAAGTGAAAAATGGTCCTGGCAGTCAGGCTGTGATGGTCCCAGCAGAATGTAAACATACTCCCAAAAGACAAGCAAAGCTCAGAAAAAGCCATTCCAGGATCATGAGTAAACGAGCCAGAGATAAGGACACTCTACAACCACGAAATGACTTAACAGCCCCCTCTTCCAATTTATGTATTGGTTACTGCTTGTTTACTTGTTTGTTTCTTAAAGTAAAAATCTTCATTGCTATTTGAGCAGAAAATGTCATAGAATGTGTTTATTCTTGCCTTGAATCATAGCTTCATAATGCACCAAACAATGTGTGTTCCTGCTATTTCTTTATCAATGCCAACTTGTTCTCATCCTCTTGCCTCCAGGTAATCGTGAAGAGGACCCATCAACAAACTGTTTTTACTTCTAGACAAAATGCAATCCAGAACCAGCCTCCACCGCCTTAAACTCTCATTAGATTCACCCAGAATGCACCGAAATCTACAAGAAGCCCCACCCACTCCCTCTTACTGAGATGCCCAACATTTACCATGGGGTGCATTTCCCCTTGTGGAAGAAAGCTAAACAAACTTACCTTTTCTGTAGTGAGCAAAGTGTGTTATTTGTGCAGTGCCTTTTTGGCTTCTCAGAATCTGTTTTATTTCTAATAACACATTTAATTTGGCAGACTCTTATTGTCAGCTAGCCAGCCCCTCTATCTCATTAGGCTTTCTCCGTCCCCAAATAGAGCTATTTGGGGAATTTCCATAGTAAGCTGAAGAGACTTCTGGTTCTAAATGGTGCCTGGCTAATAGCCTTAAAGCAGCCTTTCCAAACGCCTTGCTGAGATGTCCACAAAGCCAAAGCAAAGCCAGTTACAAACAGAGACTGACAACTCAATGCCAGAATCTCGGAAGAAGTGACAATAATTATAAAGCAGATGGAGCCGGGATGAGAATAACCCACCATGTTTTTACTTATGGCACACTACCCAGGATTGGCTCACATTAGATACCATCTGCACCTCCCTAACAAATGTTCTCTGACTCATGAACCAGGCTCAGAGGAACCATAAATTATGCAGACAGGTGTTCTCTATCCCATGCAGGTTTCTTTGGAAATTACCCGGGTTTCATGGTCCTGTTCTCATCTCCACCTGTCTGCAACCCACCACCTTTCTAAATTCAAGCAGAGATGGAAATTTTCAAAAAACACTGGAGAAGACAAGGGAGGAGGCGAGGAGATGGTGAAGGAGGTAAGAGACTGGGGATGTTGTGCCAAGGGAATAATTGAGGAATCAGAAAGGGTCTTAGCAACAGTGCATTCTGGGGTTGTAGTTTTCATGCATTACATTTGCTGTATACAAGAACATCCATGGGAGCACAGGCAGAGAATATTAGAACTTATATTTCTATTTAGTTTTTGTTTAAAATTTTTAAAATAAAGTTCATTCATAACAATAAACCCATATTGTTTTCATTAACTGATATAATATGTGTAATGAACAAGATTAATAATGGGGAAACTAGATGAGGGACGTATGAGAACTCTCTTGTGTCTTCTCAATTTTTCCATAAATCTAAAACTGTTCTGAAGATAAAAATCTGTCAAAATACTTGAAAATAAACTAAGATTTATTAATATTTAATGTGCAATAATACTTGCACTCTAATTCGTGCTATATATCAGATGATCATTGTCTCTTCTCATAAATGAGGGAAAAGTAGAAATTCAACAGCATGGAAAATTGACAGAGGCACCTTCACTACGTTACTTATTTCCAGTGTTTGGCAATATTTTGTGACTTACACATGCTTAATTAAATATGCAGATTGCAACATCTGGTTTTATGTAAGCTAATATTCCCAAAATGATAAATGAATTGAAAAGACTCCTACAAAGAAAACACGGGTTACATGTAATACTAGTAATGCTGGTATAAACAAATATCAAGAAAATGGCAAACATGACTCCTAGTTTGGCTCTGTCTTTTAGTCACATAAGTAAAAACAGTGATTCAAGAAAACCATTCAAAATATTATTAATGACAAATTCTGCTCATTATTACCTAAAACGTTACGAACCACGAAACTTTTTCTATGTGTTTATTATAGCTTTCATATTAACTAATTAAATATAAAACTACCATCATTAGCAAGACATTTAAAAACTTTGTCTAAACCAAGACATGATGACAAACTTCTACATCTTTCTCGATGATGATTAAAGTCCTGCCTTATGCAATGCAGATCATCATTAAAGTATACCAAGCATGTTTGCACATACTTAGCATCTGTTTTTGAGGTTTCTGACTTAATAAACACAGCCTTATGTTGTACAAATGGCCAACAGAAATATTTTAGAAAGCTCAACATCACTAATCATCAGAAAAGCGCAAATCAAAATCACAATGAGACAATTTACCCCAGTAAAAATGGCTATTACCAAAAAGACAAAAAATAACAAATGCTGGCAAGGATACAGAGAGAAGAAAAACTCTTATCCACTGTTGGTGGGAATGTAGATTAGTACAATCATTATTAAAAACAGTACGGGGTTTTCTCAAAAAACTAAAAATAGAACTACCATACGATCCAACAATTCCAATGCTGGATATTTTTCGAAAAAAAGAGAAACATATATCAAAGGGATACCTGCACACCCCCTGCCCACACACATCACCTTTACCGCAGCACTATTCACAATAGCCAAGATATGGAATTAACCCAAGTGTCCACCGGTGGATGAATGGATAAGGAAAATGTGGAACATATACATAATGGAATGTATTCAGCCTTAAAAAAGAATGAAATCCCATCATTTGTGGCAACATGGATGGAATTGGAGGTCATTATGTTAAGTGAAATAAGCCGTGCACAGAAAGACAAATAGCACACGTTCTCAATCAAATGAGTGAGCTAATACAACTTACCTTATGGAGGTAGAGAGTAGAATGATCGTTACCAGCGCCTATGAAGGGTGAAGGAGAGGGAATAAAGAAAGATTAATAGAAATTAAATATACAGTTAGGAGGAATTAGCTCTAATGTTCAACAGTACAGTAGGGCAAATATAGCTAACAATAATTTATTTCAAAATAGCTAGAAGAAAAGATATGAAACATTCATAAAAGTAATGATAAATGTTTGAAGTGATGGCTATTCTAATTATCCTGATTTAATTGTTATTCATTACACATTGTATATACATGTATCAAAACATCACCTATACCCCATAAATATGTACCTATCAATAAAACA
>NW_022437305.1:0-45000 GCF_009761245.1 Sapajus apella
TGCTTCCTTATCTCTTGGTTGTATACCCAAGAATGGCATAGCGGAGCCATATGGTTAGGCATATGTTTCACTTCTTAAGAAAGTGTTCAACTGTTTTCCAAAGTTGTTATAACATTTTACATTACCAGTAGCAATGTAATGGTAATGTAAATGGTAAGTGCCAGTTCATCTGCATCCTCAGGGCACTTGGTATGGTTAGTCCTTTTAATTTTACCCATTCTAATAAGGTATATAATGGTATCTTATTGTTGCTTTTAATTTGCATTCTCCTAATCATTAATGATGTTGAGCATCTTTTCATGTGTTCACTTCTCAATTGCGTATCTTCTTTGGTGAAGTCTCTGTTTACATCTTGTGCCCGTTTTAAAATTGGATTTTTTTTTTTTATTATTGAATTTTTAGCATTGTCCGTATATTCTGGATACAAGTCAATTAGCACATTTTTTTGTGTGTATATTTTCTCTCAGTCTGTGGCTTATTTTTCCATTTCCTTAACGGTTTCTTTTGAAATTTTTAATCTCAATGAAGTCTAATCAGTTTTTCTTTTTCTCTCATAGATGGTGCTTTTAGTGTCATAGCTAAGACATTTTCACCTAATTGGAGGTCACAGATATTTTTCTCCGATGTTGTCATCTAGACATTTTATAGTTTTAGGTTTAAATTAAGGTCGATGGTCCATTTTAATTTTTTGTATGTCATGCGAGTATAGATTACATTCATTTTTTGTATATAGATATCCAATTGTTCCTTTTGTGAAAAGACTATCCTTTCTTCACTTATATTTATACCTTTTGTGATTGCCTCACAGTTCTTGGATATTCTGTTTTTAATATATATTTTTTAATCTTTGCATTCAGTTTTAGAAGTTTCTATTGAACTTTCTTCAAACTCATTGATGTTTTTCCCTTTGCATTGATTAGTCAATTTATGAGCACATGAAAGGCATTCTTAATTTCCGTTACAGCATTTTTTTTTTATCTCTAGCATTTCCTTATGATTACTTGTTAGATTTTTCAATTTCTCTGATTACATTGCCCATCTTTTCTTGTATCTTTCCCACCTTCTCCATTAGAACACTTAGTATATTAGCCATGGTTGTTTTAAATTCCTGTTCTAACAATTCCAATATATCTGCCACGTTTGAATCTGGCTATGATGCTTGCTCTGTCTTCAGGATGTGTTTTTTGAATGTAGTATACTTTGTCATGATTGTAGTATACTTTGCTTGATATGATTTAGATGGGTAAAGCAAATTGTGGTAAACAAGCTTTTAATGTGAGACTTTACTGTTTAGGAATTATATGATGTTTACTATTTGTTATAGTTGTAGGTGTCACAGACTAAATTATTTTGGTGCTGTTGTTTTCTCTCCCCTGCTGTCTTTAGGTTTCCCTAGAGACTTCTTAAATAAGGTCTGAGATATGCATTTCTTCCAGTTGTATTCCCCTGTTATTAAACAGAAGCTCCACTGATGTAGTGGTGAGGTGTGGAGGGAAGGGAAGTGCTTGTAGTCTTATGGTTAGAATTCAGTCATTTAGTGAGCCTATGCCCTGGGTTGTGACCTACACAAGTGCTTCTCAGTCTTCTCCTCCCTAGGTGAGACAATAAGGCTAGAGGGGTCTAGACTTTGGTATTTTCCTTTTCCCAGATTGGTTAGGTTTTAGTAAAACCCCAGTCAGTTAGGATCTGGTAAAATAGTGTGAGAGCAGGACTTGTTATGAAGAAAAGAATTATCTGGGTAGACTTCAAAATTGCTATTTTTCCTTTCCCCTGCTGGAAGCAAGAAGGGATTTTTCCCTGACCTTCACTATGAGAAGCTGGTAGAGATCCTGGAGGAGAAGTTCACAAAATACAGGGGCTCCACTAAGACTGGCCTCCCCTGGAGTTTTAAACCCTAAGACTTGCTCTTGCTGAGCCCCCAGCAATCTTTCAGCTACAGTTTAGATTTTACTGCTCCAGTAGTGATTCCTACAGAGGTTTCTGCTCTGTTAACTTGTGATTCTCCATATCAGTCTGTTTCTTTAATTTTGGGGGCAGTGGTTTGCCCCATGACCTTAATTCTCTGATGGATCTATGAAGAGTTGCTGATTTTCAGTCTGCTCAGTGGTTTTTTTTTTGTTGTTGTTGTGAGCATAGGCAACAACTTTCAGTTCTTTATATGTTGAACCAGAAACTGGGAGTCTGTCCTGACTAGCCGTTTGGAAGTTGCATTGTGGCTTAATATAACAAACATTTCAGTTTGTTTGAGTTCAATAGGCTCTGGCTATAAAAAATATCCTGCTTGGGTTTCATAACAAAGAGAGATAGGCTATTTTAATTTCCATACTTTATAGAGTTGTATGTGGGCATCAGATAAAATAATTTGTTTAACAGTATCTTCTAAGATTTTTTTGTAAGTATTTTTCTAAGATATTTTCTAAAATTTTTGTTTAAAAGTATTTTCTAGGTTACTTTCTTTCCTTTTTTTCCTTCCTTTCTTCCCTCCCCCCTTCCTTCCTGCCTTCCTTCCTTCCTTCCTTCCTTCTTCCTTCCTTCCTTCCCTTCCTTCCTTCCCTCCCTCCGTCTCTTCCATCCTCCCTTCAAAAGTTAATGTTATGAAATACAAAATAGATACTGAGGTAGGATTTTAAATTAATGTCTATCCTTTTATCTAAACATTTTTTTTTCAAATTTAAAAATTGCATAGAACACAGTTCAAAATGTCATTTGCCCCAGTTTAAAAATAATAGAGAAAGAAAATAGTTAATTTTGTCTACTAATTTTATATAATACATGATGTAAAACATATGTATGATGTATGTATATATTTATTTTATTTTACTTTAAGTTCTGGGATACATGTGCAGAATGTGCACGTTTGTTACATACATATACATGTGCCATGGTGATTTGCTGCACCTGTCAACCCATCATCTAGGTTATAAGCCCTGTATACATTAAGTATTTGTCCTAATGCTCTCTTTCCCCTTGCTTCCCACCCTGCAACAGGCCCTGGTGTGTGATGTTCTCCTCCCTGTGGCCATGTGTGGAACAGGTATTTCAAATATACAATTTGTGTTAATCCTCCTAAAAATAAAAGGAGGTAGACATATTTCCACTTTATTACTAGTGAGAAAACTGGAGGTAACTTGCTCAGGGGTGTGCAGAAGTAAACAGGGTGGCCATTCATTAAATGCTCATCAGATTCTAACATTGCTCTTTTAGCTGCACAAATCTGCCGAGCTCTGGCGTCATTGCCATAGAGTGGGCTCAATAAAATCTACCTATTTCCCTGCTCATTGAAGGGAAAATACAAAATTAAAACTCAGGTCCCCATCTAGAAACAAGAAGCATACATGCAGTCTAGTTGGGAGGGAGCCCTAAACTCTGAATTCTATGAATGCTGCAACTGGATGCTTGAGAGAAATGTTTCTTGCTCCCTGGTTACAAGCATATATCCAGTGAAAAATCCCCATTTGCAGAAAAGACAAATTAGAGGATATTTGCTTTGCCCACGGATTTCTTTGAATCACAGATTCCACTGCCTTAAAATGTAACACAATGGAAACAATCATTCCATAATTCATTTAGCAGCACCAGGACTCTTTTGCTCACAACAATTCTCCAAAATATTTTACTCTCTGTTGATATGTTAACAAAAAAATTCTGACTTCAGTGAGGATGGAGTGGCATTTTTATACCGAGTTAGTTACTGTATTAAGGCACAATACTGGGTATCAGCATGAACTCTCACAAGAAATATGAGTGCAGTATGATAGTTCTCATTTCATAGATGAGCAACCCAGGACTCAGGGAATTTTAAGTAATTCACAGAAGTTATATAGCCAAAGGTAAGAAGAACAGGCATCCCTCAGTATCCATGGGGGATTGGTTCCAGCATCCCTGAGGATACCAAAACCCAAGGAAGCTCAAGTCCCCGATAGAAAATGGCATAGTGTTTGCATGTAAACTGTGCAAGGCTGGGTGTGGCTCACACCTATAATCCCAGTAATTTGGGAGGCTGGGGCAGGCAGATTGCTTGAGGTCAGGAGTTCAAGACCAGCCTGACCAACATGGCGAAACCCCGTCTCTATTAAAAATACAAAAATCAGCCAGGTCTGGTGGCATGCATCTGTAATCCCAGCTACTTGGGAGGGTGAGGCAGGAGAATCACTTGAACCCAGGAGGCGGAGGTTGCAGTGAGCTAAGATCTTACTGCTGCATTCCACCCTGGGGGACAGAGACTCCTTCTCAAAAAAAACAAAACAACAACAACAACAAAAAACTATGTACATTCTCTAATATACTTTAAATCATTTCTAGATTATTTATGATACCTAATACCATGTAAATGCTATGTAAGTAGTTGTGAGACTGTGTTGTTTAGGGCATAATGACAAGAGAAAAATCTGTACATGTTCCATATAGATGCAATCATCCTTTTTAAAGTATATATTTTTGATCCACCATTGAATTCATGGATACAGAATCTGTGGATACGGAGGGCTGGCTGTAATTGCTACTTTTAAGGAGCAGCTACTCTGCCCTAGGGACTCAGGAAATTTTGAGAGAAATGTTTTCTGCCAAATGAAGGGTATGGCAGCTCTAGGCACTGTCCTAAGCACATTATAGGCTAACTCATGAAAGCCTCCGAACAGCTCTTCAGGCAAACGCCGGTAATAGCCTCACATTACAGATAAGGAAACTAAGGTAGAGTGTTTAGTAACTTTCCTTTGATCCCAGAAGTAGTAAGTGGTGGCTGCCAGTTTTAAATTTAGGCAATGCGGTCAAAGTCCATACTCACATGTTTCCTGAATGGGTATGTTAAATAAGAACACTGTGCAACCACTAATTTTAAAGCATATTTACTTTAACAGACCCCCAGCTTTTGTTGTTCTGCACAACACTGAGAGGTAATCCAAACGACCAACAAAGTCCCTATATATTTTGATAGCAAGAGGTAAACTAGCTGGAGCGAAGGTACCCTAAGCTAGAAAGGTGGGCTACAGGCATCTCAGATACAAAATTCACAGGTGATTTGTTTTTCTCATTCTGAGGAAGGTAGTTCCAAACTTGGTGTGAAGAGCTTATTAAGATCATTAAAAATCTCCATTAAAAAAAAAATTCTGTTCTGCCTTCTTTACCACATTGGCTTCCATTTGGGTTGGTTACCTCATGATCATAAAGTGGCTGCTGTTGTTGCTTCAAGAATTATATCCTCACACAACTGCATCCACAAGCAGGATGAAGTCTCTCCTGCCCACCTCTTATTCTTTGGGAAGGAAACCCATATCTATAGACTTATTTTCACATCTTTTGGCCTCATGTGGTCATGTTCTATGTTCCTGTTGCCAGGCTGGTGGAGGATAGGGAAGACTTCCTCCAAAAAGGCCAGGCTGCAGTGGTGGGTTGATGTGTCACATCTATTCTAACACTGCTGCTCACCCCTTGGCATTCTGTGCTGATTACAACACATGGCAGAGGCCAAGCTTAAATCAGCAAAAGGTTTTGCAATGTCTTCAAAGGGCTGTAGTCCCTGGAGAGAAGGTCTCTTAGATTTGTGGCATTCCAGGTCAAAGGTTTGGTAGGTGGCTAAAAGAGAAGACCAAAGAGGTGTTTAGTGGGTTGGGGAAGAGGAGGAGAAGATGGGTAGAGAAAAAGAGGTGGTGGATTTTTATCTGACATGGATTAGGCTGGAGATGGCAAGATACTCTCATTTCTTATGCCAGGTTCAATCGCTGGAGCTAACTGTAGGCTCTGGGACCTTGTTTGGGGAAGAATTATCCTGGTAGAGGGAATACTGGCATTTTTAGTCTTTGTATTGAGAAGGAACTAGGGGGTTGGGCTGTCAGTAAGGAAGATGCATGGAACAGCTATTGGATAGGAAACCAATATAATATCTCCCCCACCCAGAAAGCTTCCAGGTGTCATATTCAAGACTAGACTGTGACTGAACCGATCCCTGCTAATTGGCAATTCCGAAGTAGTTATTATTCTAGATATTGCTGATTAAATGGGGAGCCCAGAATGTTCATCATTCTCCAATCAAAACTATAGTGGCATAATATCCTGTTGTGTTCTTGACAAATCTATTGACTTAAGGTTTCCTTCATTTGATCACACACCTTTGGGCTGGACAATCCCTTAGAGACCATTAGTCCATACCCTTCATTTGGCAGACGAGGACATTTAGGCCTAGAGAGAGAATGTGACTCTTCCAAGATCATACAGATCACACAGAGGCAAGGGCAACATTTCAGTTCAGATCTCTTAATTCAAAAGTGATTTCAGATTGCCCAGGCTGCATCTGCAAAGAGCAAAGCAGGCGACTTAAACCATGAGGAAATACATTGGACATGGTCGATCAAAAGGATGGAAGGAGCTCAGTGTCTGGTAACTGTAGGCTCCGACATCCTCCTCTCTTCAACAGAGCCACTCAGGAGCAGCCTCTGCAACTTGCTCTTCCACTGCTCCCCCTCCCATAATTGCTGGCAGGTAAACCCCTAAGAATTCAGGTGTCTGCCTGATGACATATTGATGAAAAGCCAAAGATGTCCAGCAAAACCCAGATCCTTCTGTGCTTATGCAAATGATATCACTAGCTGCCAGGAGGTTGCCAGGGAAAAATTGCATGGGGGTGGGGAGAGTATCTCAGAATACAGGGCAACCAAACAATATTTTGAGTGCCTGTTCTAGACATTGTGCTAGGTGCTGAAAGCCAACGCTGAGTAAATATAGTTGTGGCCTTTGTTCATGGAGCCAAGAGACTGGAGGGAAGACAGACAAAATATCTGCAAAATTAGGCTGGAATAAAAGTAATACGTTCTCTGTAGGGAAGGACGTGGCACTAGGAGGATGTGCACCTGGGAGACCCGGCCTAGTCTGGGAGGGTAGGAAAGGCTTCCTCCAAAAAGGCCAGGCTGCAATGGGGGTCTGATGTGTCACATCTGTTCTAACACACCTGCTCACCCCTTGTCATTCTGTGCTGATTACATGGTGGAAGCGGAGCTTAAACCGACAAAGGACTTTGCTATGTGTCCAAAGGGCAGTAATCACTGGAAAGGAGGTCTTTAAGATTTGTGGCATTCCAGGTCAAAGGTTTGGGTGAGTGGTTAAAAGAGAAGATCAAAGAGGTGTTTAGTGAATTGGGGAAGGAAAAGAGAAGATGGGTAGAAAAAAATAGGTCGTGTATTTTTATCTGACGTGGATTGGTTTGGGGATGGCAAAATATTTTTATTATGCCGACTTCAATCACTGGAGGTAACCAGAGGCTTTGGGAAGCTCCAGTGGCTGAAGTTCCGGGAAGAATTCTGAGACCTCATCTGGACCCAGTGCAAAAGAGCCCTGTGATTGATGGGGGCCGTCTGATGTGAGTACAGGAGGAGAAGGAAGTGGTGAAACACTTGCCGTGTATTTGACATTTCTGACATGGGCAAAACCGTATCCCAAAACTTAGTATTGCTGAAAAAAGATGGGTTTTGGACATGCATTATATCTTAGCTCTAAAAATGTACAGCTGTGTGATATTGTGCAAATTAAAATCTCTGAGCTTTACTCTTCTGTAACGTGGAAATACTATCTCAATGCATTTTTGCTATATCTTGTGCTGACAGGACCAGATTGAAGGCAGGCACTGAGGGTTGACTTGAAGCTCCCTTCCCAAGAAAAGTTGCACAACCTCAGCTCAAGAGAGAAGAGGGGATTCTAGAAGAACCCCACAGATATACCCTGTATTCTTTTTCTTTTGCTGCTGTAACTCAGTAGCTTAAGGCTATATGCATTTATCAGCTTGTGGTTCTGTGGGTAAGGATTCTGGCATAGGCTCTGCTGGGTCTCTCAGGGTCTCACGACATTGAAACCAAGGGGTTGGCTCGGCTAGACCCTTATCTGGACGTTGTGGGAACAGTCCAGTTCCAAGCTCATTCAGGTTGGCAGATGCCAGTTTCTCCTGGGTATAGGTCTGAGGTCCTCAGTTCCTTACAGGCTGCAGCTGGGACCTGCTCTGTGCAGCTGGAGGTCACTAACATTCCTGCTTATGTGGGCTCTACATTTCCAAGCCAGCAAGGACCCATCTAATCCATATGCTTCAAATCCTCTGATTGATTCTCCCTTCTGCTTTAAAAGGCTCATGTCCTTAAATCCGCTCCACCTGGATAATCTCTGCGGGGCTGCTCTAAGGACATGGGCTATCTCTGATAGCTGCAGGTCAACTGACTTGGGAGTTCAATGACGCCTGCAAAATGTCTTCACAGCAGCAGCTAGACTGGTGTTGGTTGAAGAACCCCATTCCCATGGCATGGGAATCTTGCGGGGGCATCTTTAGGGTTCTGCATGCCACACACCCTAACTTGAAGAGTCAGGAGAGAAAGGTGATGGTAGGTTCAGGAACACAAGGAAACACATGCTCCTTGAAATTCCTCCTGCTGGTGAGGAGCAACTTTATCTGAAAGTGATGGGAGGAGCTGGAGGTTGGCATTCTGAAGGGCTCTTTCAGGCAGAAAGCCAGAGTGGCCCTAGGGGCTCTCCCTCCACTGCCCTAGGA
Source organism: Sapajus apella (assembly GCF_009761245.1). Taxonomy (NCBI): domain Eukaryota; kingdom Metazoa; phylum Chordata; class Mammalia; order Primates; family Cebidae; genus Sapajus; species Sapajus apella. The sequence continues at coordinate 8,522 of NW_022437305.1, forward strand.
GAACAGTGGTTCCAGAAACAAAGCCGGGAAAAAAGCCAGGCACAGCCGCCTGGGGACCTTGTAGTGAGGTCAAACCAAAGACAAGATGTGATAGGGAGAACTTCAGTAAAATATGCAGAAGAGACTGCACAGGGGTAGATTTTGCTTCCTGGGGCTCCCCAGGGATTTTTCTTTTCAGTCACCTCAGCCGCTGTGTCACTGAATGGGAAGATAGATAATTACCAGTCCTTTAGCTTATGTTCTGTGATAAGAACTCCACAGAAGCTAGAGAGACACAAAATGGGCCCAAAGAGACTCACTGATGCCCAGGTCATGCAGAATTGTCCTTGTTGAGGGACATGTCAACAGGGAAAATGCGATCTGAGACTGACAAGAGACAAAAGCACAAAACAAGGCTTTCGTAGTACTCAGTTGCATGGGAATGGTTGGTATTGCTTTGAGAAATATTTATTAGCATAGAAAAGAGAAATATATTTAAAATAGCATCTGCTTTGTCTGAATAAAATTCCAGAAGCTATGGACCAAATTAATGATAAAAGATTACAAAATAAACTTATGTGAAATGGGCTGAGAAGAGAAAGAAAAAAATATAAGGAGATCCCTATGTTGTTGGAAAGTATTTCAGGAAAATAAAATGTGTACCAGAATTGAGAGGTGCATTAGAGTTTGTTACATATAGATTTGTATTTTTATAAGTAAGTAAATAAACAAATAACTCACCATGAATAAAGTATTCAAGTCAAGGTGGAAAATTCTCCCAGAATGCAGAGGAAAAAAGGCAAATGAAAACATTTAAGATGAACAAGACATAAACAGAATGTATGATGTATTGATAAGTATTCTTTTGGTATGGATGATAGAAACTCATCTCTCAAATCAAATGAATTTAAATATTAGAGGCATGTTGTGGGGTCACATAACCAGGAGGGCCCAGAGTGCTTTGACTTCAAGGTTTTCACTAGGCTGCTGTTTCATAATTGGCTATCTTAAACTATTTTTATGTTTATATTGATCACCTTTTATCCCTTATGGCATGGAGCGAAACATTCATTTTTAAGGATATATTTATCTAGTTTATTTACTCATTATTCATTGAGCACTAAAGTAGATAAAGTGGAGCTCATTAAAGACAGATTAAAGATGCTCTCAGTGGATGGGTATTTATTTTCCAGATCAAATGCATTTCTGTTTTTTAAATTTAATTCAATTTTATCTTAAGTTCTTGGATGCTTGTACAGGATGTGCAGATTTGTTACATAGATAAACGTGTGCCATGGTGACTTGCTGCACTTATTAACCCATCACCTAGGTATGAAGCCCCAAATGCATTAGCTATTTATCCTGATGCTCTCCGTCCCCTCTCCCTCCAATCCATTTCCTAAAGACCAAATTTATGCCTCTGTTTCTACTTTCTCCTTCCTATTTTTCCGTCTTGGCATTCTATTATGTATTGAGAATTTGCCACTAGGCTTGGGAATTGTTTTCCTTTGAGATAAGGATGAACGTTTATTTCTGTGCAAATTCTGTGTAGTCACGCTGTTTCTGAGAATGGGGAGAATTTGTGCAGCAAGGAAGCCTTGGTATTCTGAGTGCCTGGCATTGCCCCTCAGAGAGGTTTGGGAGCTTGCAGGAGAGAGTTATGCCCACCAGGTGGTGCTCTGGCTGTTTTCTTCCTGGGAGCTCAGGCAATAGTTCTGCAAAAACGTATAGTTTCACAGGAGAGGATGTTACCACTGGTAATTGGGATAGAGTTGCTATGGTGATGAGAGGGTGTTGGGATGTTTATGGCTTTGGAAGAGCCAGTGCCTGTGAGCTATCAGATTATATCCTTTGATAATAATGGCTGGCATAGCAAGGTCATGAAAATCCACCAAGATTGTGCAAACTGCAGCGGTTGCTATTCTTTGTATGCTCTTCTGTGATTTATGAGCTGTAACTGGAGTGTTGAGAGTGACAGAAAGTACTTCTTTTAACATGCTTATCTTATTCCACAGTGGATTTTTGCCATTTTCTGTATACGTTTTATCTCCATCACCAGCGTTTCTCAATGTGGTTTTCATAAAAATGCTCCACGAAGAAAGATTCCATTGGTCCAACAAGTGTGGGAAAGATTGCCTGTTAATGCTCCTGGAGATTCACCATGTACAGCAGCATATTAACATATTCTAGAAGTCCTGTCATTTCCAACATTCACAGGACAATCGAACCCTTCTAAGGGAATAGTCGCTAACACATAGGGACTCTATCTTCATTTTCTTACTTTACTAAGGTTAATAAATATTACATTAAATATGAATTCAATTGTAATTTAATATGTTCATGTAGGTCTCCCCAACAAGGTGATGAGTTCTTTTCTTCTTCTTTCTTTTTTTTTTTTTTTGAGACAGAGTCTCACTCTGTCACCCAGGCTGGAGTGGAGTGGTGTGATCTCAGCTCACTGCAACCTCCACCTCCTGGATTCAAGCAATTCTCCTGCCCCAGCCTCCCGAGTAGCTGAGATTACAGGCCCCTGCCACCATGCCCAGGTAATTTTTGCATTTTTAGTAGAGACGAGGTTTCACCATGTTGGCCAGGCTGGTCTTGAATGCCTGCTCTCAGGTGGTCTGCCCGCCTTGGCCTCCCAAAGTGCTGGGATTATAGGCATGAGCCACGGTGCCCGGCCATGAGCCACCATGCCCGGCCGAGTTCTTTTAATTTGGCACTAACCTAGCAAAAGCTTACTGCATAATGGAGGCTCAATAAATATTAATTGTTGTTTTGGGGCATCTAATAAATATTTTCCAATTGAATTACCTATTCGTGAATACCACTGATTGCAATTATTCCTATAAATGACCTTTAATGATAGATTTTAGTGGACAATCATTTGCATTGTCCACTAGTGGACATTCAGCATCTAAGACACGACTAACAATATTAGTAATAAGTCATTCATACCATAGCATGGGGTTATTACCATATTCTCAAAAGATTGAAACACTTTCACTTCTCTACTCTCCATTAATTTTCTATTTCACCACATTTTCCCCGATGTTTTAAGATCAATATGTTGGTAGCCATTTATCAGAAAAACACATTTCTTCCTAAGAATAATCAATCTATGATTGATGATAAAATGTAACCCATAAAAATCCCAGGAAAATACAAGAACACTGAGTATTTGCTCATATATGCCTTGTCTCCCCAGGGAGTCATCCTCACTAAAAGCTTACTGTGTGCCTGTCACCATGTCTCCTGCATCTTTTTGGGAAAGTGTCACTTAGGTCTGAACCTCCTCCTGCTGGACAAAGAAGAACAATAGCATGACACCTGAGGGGGATGCTCCTTGTCAAAGCCTATGACAGGGCACTAAACAGAAGGCATCTGACTCCTTTCCTCTGGGTAACATGATGCTATTTCCATTGAGGAGCATCTTCAAATATGGAAGCCTCTGCTTGATTTTGGATTTAAACAGATCTAGGCTCAAAAATGTTTTCCTACAACTTACAATTTTCACGCGATGAGGGAAGATACGTCTGAGTCTTCATTTTCTCATTTCTGATATGGGGATGATAAAAGTCACCAAATGGGCTACTTTGAGAATCAGGTGTAATAACGTATGTAATAAAACAGCAAAGTGCCTGATATGCAGCCAGGTGCCCAATAAATATTACTTCTCCATTTACCTACTTTTCCCATTGTTTGCCTTTTTTCCAATGTCGCTGCAACAACAGCAACAACAAAAAACCAATGGAATTCTAGGGTGCAGGGTGGGGAGAAAATGACAGGGAAAGACATCAACATCTAGAGCAGGATTTAAACATCTTCACTTTTAAATTTCTACTCTTTCCAAGCTCCACTTGTGAATCTGGAGCTGACAAGTCCTCCTACTTATCCTTCTCTGCTTTATATTCTTTTATTTCCAGCACACGTAAGCATTGGTATTTTAGGCTCACACACTATATAAATCTAGCAAAGGTGTTTTGGCTGGCAGTGTTCCTAGTGGCATAGGTGGAGGCTTACTTCATTGTAAAATAGAAACTTTCACATCATACTCAATGGCCATTTTTTGTTAGGTGATTAAGGTTTGCATTCACCTGTTTTTCTGAGTTCACTTCTCTTGTCCAATTCCTTAGGATCCGCTGGCTCAGCTACCATCTTCTCTTTCTCCTATAACACGGGCTGACATTTTCCTTGGTGCTTATCTATCCATATTTTTTAAGCTCTTGAGTTGATGCTAAATTCAGATTCCTTTTGATCAAATCTTCAAGGTATTTAACCCAAAGGTGGACAGTCAACTTCTACTGAGGATATTTAGTTACAAATTAATATTTGTCCTAGATTTCATTGGTAATCAACTCATTATTCCTTTTCAAACCTAGTAGGTCAGTGGAATGACTTTAATTAGCAGCCTAAGTAAGAATCAATGATCCACACATTCAACTATTCCAATAGATTATTTGACTGGAGGGAGGGCTGCATAATGATACATTTTTTTTTCAAAGTCATTAATTCTTAGTTTTACAATACACTATCTTATAGACATATATTTTGGCTTTTATACTAATAATGCCCATTATAAATCAGGCAGAAATATATCTGAGATCTTTTTCAGTTAGCTGTCTCAAGTTCACAAACAAATTTACTGCAGTCTGAAAGAATTTGAGGATAAAGATTATAAAGAAGTTTCATGTATGCAGATTGATGGTATTCAGTTGCGAGTTACCTTAATATTTCTTTGTAAATTTTAGGCCTACAGTATTTTAATTTCATTTCCTAATTAGATGGGTTATGGGAACCAGATCTCGTTTGGTAACATGGTGCCCAGCCCATGTTGCTGCACTTGCAGGGAATGGCAATTGAATGAACCACGTGTCCATCTGTTACATGTTCAAGTTCGCTTCTACTTTCCAGTCCAAGACTGGGGACCTTCTGGTTCCTTTGGTCCCTGGGGAAGAAAAGGCCCTTCTTTTTATACGTAGCTTATTCCTTCATTGTGCTTCAAAACAGTGACACAATCCCAAACTCGGAGCTACTCAGGGTCTGCTTACCCTGAGTACAATGGTAAGAGATTTTTTTTTTTTTTTTTTGAGACAGAGTCTCTCTGTATTGCTCAGGCTGGAGTGGAGTGCAGTGGCACGATCTTGGCTCACTGCAACTTCTGCCTCCTGGTTCATGCGGTCCTCCTGCCTCAGCCTCCTCAGTAACTGGGACTAGAGGCATGCACCACAATGCCTGGATAATTCTTGCACTGTTAGTAGAGATGGAGGTTTCCCTCTGTTGGCCATGCTGGTCTCAAACTCCTGACCTCAACTGATCCACCTGCCTTGGCCTCCTAAAGTGTTGAGATTACAGGCATGAGCCACTGCACCTGGCCGAGAAATATTTTTAAAAAGACATACAAAGGTTGACAGAATTTACCCCATGAAATGCCTAGACTGGGAACCAGGGCCATTTCTTGAACACATAAATTTATTCGCAGAGATACATGGCCTTTTAGGCATTTATGAAAGCATTTATTAGTAAGTTTAAACACATTAAATATAATTTTTTGGCTCTGTATTTCTTACTTTGTGAATTATCTGCTGACATCCCTTACTTATTTGTTCTATTGGAATGTTTACCTTTTTCTTATTAATTTACACTTGCTCTTCACATCAGGACGGTATTTAACTTTCAAACTAGTTTGGGACATATTTCTCCCAATTAGTCATATTTATTTATTTTTGTTTTGTTGTTTTCTGTTACACTGATATTTAAATTTTTATTTAGTTAAATCTTGTATTTTTCCTTTAAGGCCTCTGCTTTCGTTTAGAAAGTTTTCCCTGACCACACAGTTACATAAATGTTTATCTGTTGTTTCTTCTGATACTCTTGGATTTTATTTCCTTCCCTACGTTTAACTATTCCACCTGGAAATTATTTAGATATATGGATTGAGTAACAGTCTAATTTAGATTATTACAAACCAGTTATTTGACACTATTTTTGCATAATCCATCTTTTTTCCACATTTAATGTTCTGAACTTTGTGTTTGTGTGTGTACACATTTAGTTTTATTGTCACAAAGCAACTTGCACACTTTTAACGTTTAAAACTGAGCATCATCTTTCCTTTCCAGTGAAACAAAAAGAAAATTTAAAAATAAATAGGAACAAAATTACAATCGAGAATAGCAGTTCCAGATAAGATTCTACAGGTTCTGCTGGTTCTCCCACTGAGTGGTAGGGCTCAAGTCATCATTAGGAGAGAATTTATATTAAAAGTGTCATCTTAAACTGCAGGGATGTCTGTCAAATACCACAATTAAATATGCCAAAGGAGAAGCCATGTTGTCAAATGGCCACTTAACCCACCCAAATATCTCAAACCCAGCCTTTGCTGATCTTTTATAACCCCATTTTTTAGAGTTCTTCTTTTCTTTTTCTTTTTTTTTTATTGCATTTTAGGTTTGGGGGTACATGTGAAGAACATGCAAGATTGTTGCATAGGTACACACGTGGCAGTGTGATTTTCTGCCTTCCTCCCCCTCACCTATATCTGGCATTTCTCCCCATGCCCTCCCTACCCCCGCTGTCCTTTTTTTTTTTTTTAACAAAAGAAAAGAGACAGATACATGTTGGTTAATGCTAACTGTCCATACTCAGATAGAGACACAGTATACTCTCTGAGCCCAATATACAGAGAAAGGAGAAAAAAAATCTAGAAATCTATGCGCTATTTCTTTTTTCCCACAGAACTCAGTGCTCTTGATTCCACACAGTTTTTGTTCAGACAGGAAAGGATAAAAATGAATTTTGAGCAGAAAGGGGTAAAGACTCTTTTCCCATTGTATTCTGCTCAAGGTATTTCCCCCCAAATAAGTTGAGAACCATGGTGTATGAAAAGAGGCCTCAAGAACAGGGAAACTGAGCACTAGAGGGGGATAAAAAAAAAAGACTGCAACTTGCTCCCAGGGACTGGAGAAAATTTTTAAAAACGAAGACTGGAATCCATCAGTGTTCTATTAGTCATCTTCTCCTTCATCCTCCTCTCCTTCCTCCCTTTCATCATCATCTTCACCTTCATTCTCATCCCCTTCTTCATCAATATCTTCTAATCCTTCCTCCTCCTCCTCCTCCTCATCATCATCATCTTCTTCTTCTCCTCCTTCTTCATCATCCATATGGGAACCAAGTAGTACTGTAATGAGTTTGGCCAACTATCATCTTTGATGACCTCTCCTAACTCATCAGAACCTGCATCAGAATGATCAGTAAACCAGGTAAAGAAGCTCTCTGGTTCCTCACGCTGCCTCTTCCTGCTGGCTTTATTCTGCATTTGACTTGAACATTTTGTCAGATCCTTTCCAGATTTCCATTTGATTTTGGGGAGCTTTCAAGATGGATCACCACTCTCATTCAGATGAAATTCTTTGGAGAGAACTTTATTTTCAAAGTAAGGATTTTCATCAGAATTAAAATCTATTCAGTAATTTGATTTAGTATCTTCAAATTCTGTCACTTCAACTCTGGTCCTCCTCCCCAAGCAGTGCAGACACTTGGGGATGGTTGACAAACGTTTTACCCCCAAATTTGGGATTTTGGTGATTGATTCTGACATCTTCTGAAAAACTGGCAGAGTCTGTTATATTTCTGTTCTACTTTCAAAATCTCCTCACTGGCGTGTGCATTAAGTCTGTCTATTTCATTTTGTACTTCATCAATGTGTTCAATTGCTCCTTGCTGTTCTTTTTCTCCCTGCTTTGGGAAGCTGCAGAGGCTGATGTCTCCTCTGGTCCCAGAGCAGGAGGTGGTCTTGGTTTCTTCTTCTGAGGTGGGAGTGGAGACTGGCGTTTGGGGGCCATGCTGCTAGGCAGGTCCAAGAGCCAGATCACGAGTCTCCTTGATCATCTGGAAGCAGGCAGAACACTGAATGTTCTGAACTTTTTTAACACATAATACATCCTTGTGCATATGTTATAGTTCTGCGATTTTCTTTTCTGTTGCACTAATCTATATCATACCTGTTCCACTATTTTTTAAGTAAATATGCTTTTATGCTTTAAAATCAAATAGAATAACTCTTCTAAAATAATTTTTATTTTGGCTCAAATTGATCATGGCCAAGCATGAAGTTATTAATCTAGAAGAAAAGATAAACTTTAGAAACAATTTTCTAAGTGGTTTCCAAATTGTATTGCATATTTTATTGGAATTGGCTAATACAAACTGAGGAGGACTGAAATTTCGTCTCATTAAATATTTTCTTGTAGGAATAGAATGGCTCTTTTCAACAATTATTTAAGGCTCCTTTTTGACCCTCAACTGCTGTGTTCTGAATCCACTAGCATCCAAGCTGAGGCCAGGCTTGCTGCAGGTGCTCCCGGCCATGACAGAGCAAGCAGGGATTCTAAAGCAGTCCAGGTTCTGAGATGCCTGGGACTCCTCTGGTGGGTGCTCTCCTTCCCTTGAGGATTCCTATCAGCCATGCCCTGACTATCTTACAGCTGCATTATAGTCTAAGGCTCATTCTGCTCCAATTTCCTTCCTTCCTCCCTTCACCCTCCTTCCCTCTCTTTTACCCTCCGTTTTTTATTCCTTCTTTCCTCCCTCCCTCCCTTCCCTTTTTTCCTTCCTTCCTTCCTCCTTCCTTCTTTCCTTCCTTCCCTTTCTTTCTTCTCCACAGGAGTCAACTCTGCCCCTCTATGTGATGACTTTCCTGGACTCATCCTTCTCTTTCCTTCAACACCCTGCTCTTAGCCTTTCACAGGTGTTCTCCCTCAATAAATCCCTTGTATATTTAATTTCACCTGCAGTGTCACTGGGCTATTGAAAACCAAGTGAGAAGACAAGTGTCTGCTGATAGAAAACTCCAGGCTTTCTCCTGAGTTCCACCCTCCCTCTCATTCTGGGATCTGTGCACCTGCATCAGGCACCCAGTGACACATTTAGGATTTTAGGTTAGGAATTGGTGCTGATAGAAAGCCTTCAGTAAAAGTTAGCAAATGAAAGCATTTTTTGGAGAGACCAGCTCCCAATATATCAATGTGGGTTTAAGATCTCCCAAAGTGATAGAGTGGTCGCAGAAACAGAAAGAGAGACAAGGAAAAAGTTTTCCTTAGAGCTGGACCCAGGGGAGACACCACATAATGCTGCTCCATGGACGTCTGACATTCTCCTGAAAACCTCAGGTTTTTATTATGCTTTTTAAATAGGGGAGGGGAGCGCAGTTACACAAAGTTGTAGCGATACTTATACAAAAAGAATACATTTGCAAAAACTGGTGCACAAAAATCACAGCATGGTATTATAAAAGCAGAACATTGTAAAGATAACTTTCTGTGCGTCAGCATAGAAATCACACACCTTAGCAAGAATAGAGGTTAAACATAAACTTATGGTTATCAGCAAGAACATATTAGGCTCACGACTGCAGGGGGAACAGGATCTGACACAGGACAACCAGCCTGACCACAAGAACTGCAAGAGGAGGGGCCTCCACGCAGGCCTCGAGGAGCAGTGGGAGAAGAAAGACTTTTACATCCTTTTCTCCACCACAGAGACAGACGCCCCTCATGCATCCATTTATAGGCTCTCCATAAGAGTTGCATCCCCTTTCCAGGGCCCTAATCAATATGCGTTTCCTGGGAAAGGAATCTGGGTAATAAGCCTCTCCATTACACATCCACTCATAGGCTCTCTGCAATAAGAAGTCTATTACGTGCTGTCATCTCTCTCTGGCAGTCAAGCTGTGTGGTTAGTCCCTTTTACAGAGTTCCTGTTTATACCAGAACAGCTTAGCAGAGCCAAAGTTACAAGTTACATCTCAGCAAAGCCAGTTACAAGTTACAGCTTCAGCTTTTCATGTTATTCTTCATTTTCTCAAATATAATCGATATAGTAAGTAACAAGCATCACAAAACAAGTAACTCATTTTGGGGAAGACAAATTCTAAGAGAACGTACAGCTTACAAATCAACAACAATTTCTTCTTGTTATTTCAGATAGCTCGGGTTTTGCCAATTCTTCCAGAAACTTGGGGTTGTTCAGTCACCACCGAGGGGCCCACAGTATTCCCAGCAAGCATTGAGTATTGTCTTTTATTATAATGTTTAATTTTTCTATATAGATATATCCATTTTCCCTTTCCTACATTATACAACTGTGAATTTTTTGCTTTTACTTTTTCTCTTGAGTAGACTAGCCAAAAATTTTTCCATGTTATTTTTTTTTCAAAGAACTAACACTTGCACATATTTATAAATGTATTTATTTCAACTCATTAACCTAATAATTTTAAAAATATGTATTTAAATATTAAAAAATTAAAATTTATCAGTGTCATCTCACTTTATTGAAGTTTGTTTTGGGTTTCACTTTCTAACTTCCTGAATTGAATGTTTAGTTCTTTAATTTCATTCTTATCGGTTTAGGAATGAAAAATGTCAAGGCATTCAATTTTCCTATATCTTTGGTGGAAGTTCCCCCATTTTGATATGTCCTGTTCTCATGGCTTCATTTTGTAAATAACTGGCAATTGCAGTTTTGATGTTCTCTTTGATCCAGTAATTATTTGTGAGAGGTTATTTCTACTTATCCATTGGTTATTAATTTCTATTTTTATTACAATAATTTTACAAACACATCCTGTACAAACTCTCCTTGAAAAACATATTGAAATTATTTTGTGGCCTAATATATGATGAGCTAATGTAAATGTTTTATTTTTACTTAATAATACACATGTATGATTTAAAATTTGATACATAGTATAGCTATTGAGTCAACCTTAATTGTGTTACTTAGGCTCTGTAATCTTTTTAAGTTTCTATATTTTGTGTGCTATTTTAAATTCCTCTTTACTACTGCTTTTTATAAATTTCTCTTTCTATTTCTAATACAATATAACTTATTCATTCCACCATTCAAGACTCTTATTTTTTTTTTCTTTGAGACAGGGTCTCATTCTGTCACCCAAGCTGGAATACGGTGGCGCAATCTCAGTTCACTGCAACATCCGGCTTCTGGGTTCAAGCAATTCTCCTGCCTCAGCCTCCTGAGTAGCTGGGACTACAGGCTCGTGCCACCACACCCAGCTAATTTTTTGTATTTTTAGTAGAGACAGGGTTTCACTGTGTTAGCCAGGGTGGTCTCAATCTCCCAACCTCGTGATCCGCCTGTCTCGGCCTCCCAAAGTGCTGGGATTACAGGCGTGAGCCCCCTTGCCCGGCAAGACTCTTTATTGAATACCCTTTATGTGCTAGAAACTCTACTAATTCTTTGTCTAGTCATTAAATAGATAAATAATCCCTGGGACTTTTCGTTCCACTGGAGTTAGACAGACAATAAATAATATAAATAGGTAAAACAATTTGTATGCTACGTGGAGATAAGGATTATAAAGAATAATAAAACAGGGAAGGAGGCTGGGTTGTTGTCAGGGGAAGGGAGTTGTAACTTTAAATAGGGTGGTCAGTGAAGACATCACTATCAGACCATAGCTGAACAAAGATCTGAGGAGGTGAAGGAGTCAGCCCGCAGCTCTCTGAGGCTAGAGCAACCCACGCTAAAGGAACAGCAAGGGCAAAGGCCCTGAGGCATGAGCACTCGTGGTGTGTTCACAGGAAGCAAACCAGTGTGCTTGGAGAAGGGGCAGCTAGAGAAAAAGCATTGGGAGATGAGAGAGCCAGCACATAACATTCATGACACGTGCTCATTGTGAATTATACCTTTTACCAGTTTCAAGTGGCCTTCTTGGCTTATTTCATATTGTTTACATTAAACTCAACTATGATATTAATAATATAACCTTCGTGGGGTTTTTTTTTAGCTTATCTTGCGCAAATGATATTTATACGGTCCATAACTATTAAATATTTTATGTCATTATCTTTTAAATATATCTCTTAAAAACATGACGGGCCTAGGTGGGTGGATCACCTGAGGTCAGCAGTTCGAGACCAGCCTGGCCAACATGGCAAAACCCCGTCTCTACTAAAAGTACAAAAATGAGCCAGGCATGGTGGCAGACGGCTGTAATCCCAGTTACTCAGGAGGCTGAGGCAGGAGAATCGCTTGAACCCAGGGGGCAGAAATTGCAGTGAGCCAAGATTTTGTCACTGCACTCCAGCCTGGGCAACAGGAGTGAGACTCGATTGCAAAACAAAACAAAAAAGAAGCAAAAACACAAGAGCGAGACTCCATCTCAAAAACAAAACAGAACAAAAACCCATGATTTTATTTTTGATATAATTTAGCTGTTTACTTTTAATTTCTCCCAATGTTTTGTTAATTGGTAGAGGTGAGTAAAATGGTATCTTTTGGGCACCACACTCCTTTAAAACAAGGAATTAAGTTCAATTATATTCTCACTTCTCTCCTAATAATAAGCATATGAATAGGGATTTTATATTTAGATGATATTGTGTATGTATATCTGTATATCTTATGATTATAATTGTTGTTAGATCAGAAATGACTTTCACTTTTGTGCCACTCTGGGCCCTTGTAGCTTGATGGTGCCTGTGACCTTTTCCAGCGTGGCCCAGACTCAGTGATATACACAATACACTCCTTTTCTTCTCTTCCCGTTCACTCCTCTGATGGCTCTGTTCTCAATGACATCCCCCCACCACTTACTCTAACATATCAAATTAGAATCAGGATGTATTGGCTCAATTTATCAAATGCATTATTATGCATTCCCAAAATTAGTAGTTTTCCAGAAGCTTCAAAATCAGATCTATCTGACTTTGTGGTCTAGTTTGAATGGCCCTTTCTACTCTTGGAGAATTTGCCTAATGTCACGTTTTAACTCACTCATTATACTGGATGAATACTGACCAGGCAGCCCTTGTATAGCCTTGCTGCAATTACTACTTTTCCAAAACTATCTGGTTTACTCATCGTCCTACACATGCACCATTCCCTAGTTATGTAGACAGGAAGGAATATGTATATGTGTGTGTGTACATATAATATTATGCAACTGTTATACACACACACACACACACACACACACATATGCATACCTCTTGTTGCCCCCCCCCCCCGACACACACACTACATATATAATATAGGCTTGTTAGAAAAAACATTGCCAGGCACAGGGGCTCATGCCTGTAATCCCAACATGTTGGGAGGCTGAGTCAGAAGGATTGCTTGAGCCCAAGAGTTTCAGACCAACCTGGGCATCATAGTGAGACCCTGTCTCTACAAAAAGTTAAAAAAATTAGCTGGGCATTATTGTGTACACCTGTAGTCCCAGCTGCTAGGGAGGCTAAGGTGGGAGGATCACTTGGCAGCAGAACTTGAAGGCTGCAGTGAATTATGATCACACCATTGCACTACAGCCCAGGTGACAGAGCAAGACACTGTCTCAAAAAAACCCCAAAATTAATATCCATCTACAGAGAAGTATATGTCTATACTCTACAGAGAGTTTGAACTTGATAGAGCTAAACAACTGTGTATATAAAATGCCATCTCATGGAGCTTATAATTTAGTTGGGGAAATAAGATATAAAAAATTAAAAAGGTTAAGAGCTACCAGATGAAGTTTCAAACAATAATATGGCAGACAATACAAGACAATGCCTAGTATAAAGAGCATAAAATTTGGTGTGAAACAGACGTAGGTTCGACTCTTGGCTCTGTCGTTAACTGTGTAATCTTAGATGTGTTATGTAATATTTCTAAAATTTAATTTCCTCAAATTAATGTTTTGGTAATAGTAATATTTCCTTCACAGAGCTGCCATGAGGATGAAATTTAATGGTGGGCATCTTATACTGCTGACATGGCAGTTTTTGGCAGTGGTGTGCACTTCATAAAAACCTATCTTTTTGCCCTTATTGAGCAACATAGTGACAAAACTTGAGAATGGAAATAGATTGTAGGTGAATGGCATAGTCTAGGGTATAACATGATTTGGGGGTTAATTTAAGTGAAATGATAATTACAATCTTTTAAAAGAGCTTCTGGAAAATAAAAATGTCAACAGACAGTTCACAGAAGAGGAAATGAACACAGTGTTTAACATATGGCCAAAAAATGCTCAGCTTTGTTCATTGGCAAGCTGTAGGAAATGGGCAGTCTAACACATTGCTGACGGAAAGTCAGAAGGGCGTTAACATTTGCAGAAATGAATTTGGCAGTATGTAACAAAGTACCACAGTCACTGATCATTTGACCCTGCAATTCCAGTTTTAAGACTCTGTCCCAAAGACCTTATGGGAAAAGCTATCAAATAACTAATATTCAAGGTTGTACACTACAACAATTGTCACACCAGAAAAAATGTAGCATTAAGGACTTGATGAAGGATGGCACATTCATAAAGTGGAAAACTATCCAGTTTTAGGTGAATAGGAAAATGCGTGGGGTAGATTTGGAGATGAACCGTCTCTGAATATATGTTTGGTTATAGAATTTTGGCCTCAAAAACCTATTAACGTATTATGTACTTAAAACCTATATCTAAAAATAAAAAACAAACCAAAGTGCACAGTAATAACTAGTTTTTAAATAAATCACAGATAGAAAAGAATTATTTCAGTTTTAGTATTTTCAACAGTATTTTGACTGTGCATTTTTAGTGAAATATATAGTAAGAAAACATAAAGAAGCAAAATTATTCTAAGTCCCATTCTGTAGTTTGTTAGGGGTAACATTGGAATTCTGATTTTGAATCTGCATATTATAAGATACTAAAATAAAAAATTATTTAAGAATGTTTGAAAGCCATAATTTCAGTGTAAAAATGGAAGTATAAGTGAAAAATTAGATAAGGTAAATCAAACACTTATAATACCTGAATAGGAAATATTAGTATGAACCTTTAACATTTTTATTTCAAAATTCCATATTTTCTAGATTTGTCCATTGAAAAGGCTAAAAAGAAATGACAACCCATAATCAATGGGCACATTCCATTGACTGAGACTGTGATCTGAAATATATTGAAGAACAGCAAGCACCTGGAGAATAATTGAATGTGGTTGTGAGGAAGGAAATATATATTATGACCCTGGAATGTTCCATTGAGGCTAAAAGTAAGCTATAAAAGATGCGTAATGCATGTTCAGAAAACATGGAGGCCAGAAAGAAGGGGCTCCCATTGGCCAAAGATGAGATATTTGAATAGTAAAAAGAATAATGAGTGCAATTGTTTGAAACATATTTACTGTATAAAAAGCCAGGAGTTCAAAATGATACTAAAAAACAAAGCTCATTGAACACCACTGGAAAGACTAAAGCAAAAGCAACTGATCTCAAAAGCCTGGAACTAAAAGTAAAGAATTAAACATATATTTTATCTTTTCTTGTGACCTATATTTCAGACTTATCACAAAGCCGTAGATGATGAAAGAGTCCATTATTACAGAAGAGCTCCAGTGAAAGCTGTGAAGGCAGTTCGGAAATGAAGAATCACCATTTTGCACCAGTTAATGATCACCAATAGATGAAGCACTAGGTAAAAGGTTGATGAGAAGTTTTATAATGGGGGAGGAGAGGAGATCACACCACCACCTTCAGAATTCATCGATCCGTCATGCATCACTAACCATGGGATGTCTAGAGATTGTATGCCTCCTGGTGTGATGTGATATGAAGCTCACAGCACTACTGATGAAGGATTCCTACAAAACAATAATTGAACCTAAATCTAATAAAACTTGCAGGGTTAACTACCATTTACAGGAAACACAAAGAAGAGGGAGAAACAAGCAAACACCACAAGGAGACAAATACAGAGAATGGAGCATTTTATATGCAGTTAACAGTTTCTGCAACATGTCAATGACCGACATAGAAAAAACTAAGAAAGAAAAACTCTAGATTAAAAGAGACTTTAGACATAACAACCAAAGGTAATGGACCTTGTTTGGATTCCAGTTAGAATCAATCAAATGTAAATGACATTTTTGAGAAAACTGGGAACATTTTTTATCAACTGGGTATTATATGAAACAAAGGAATAACTGTTAACTTTATTATATGTGATAATGGCATCATGGCTATATAAGTAATGTTTTTAGAAATGCCTTTTGAATTATGTACAGTGAAATGCCCTGATGTCTGCAATTTGCTTTAAAATACTTTGCTGGAGAAGAAAAAAGAAAGCAAAAAAGAAATAACTGAAGCAAATGAGGACAAAATTTTAGTAATTGTTGATCTAGGTAAAGAATATATGGAGGTTCTTTATTTTCTTAACTTCTGTTAAAAGAGAAATTTAGGCATATTAAAATCTCAGTGAGTTTATTTGGGTATTCAGTGATCCATGAATCACGCAGCACCAGACCCCAAGTTGTTTAGGGTTCCGCTGTAGGGGTTTGAAGGGGGAACTTTTATAGGGTGTTCCTGGAAGCAAGATAAAGGAAATATTTGATTAGCTAAAGTGGAAAATACCTAATTAGAGGTTAGTTAGAGGTTCTTGATTGGTAACGTCTCTATCTAGTTCGAGGTGAGTTGGCAGTTTCTGATTAGTTGAGCTCAAGTCTCCTTTCAGCGTTTACATTGAGTTGGGTTTTCGTGTGCTTATGTGGGAACTCAAGGCGCTGGAGCTGTCTTTGCCTAATGCCCCGCTCCCCAATTAATCATTTCAATACTGCTAAGTATGTTTGAAAATATGCCTAATACAATTTTAAAACCAAAAGCTATTTAGAAAATAAAGTATTAAAACAACTTCTGAGTAAGGCACCAAAGAGTCATTTGAAGACCATCTTGAGATACTGGTCTTAGGAGAAAGGGAAAAGATTAGAAATAGTCTCACTCAGGTGCAGAGTTTATTTGGAATTTTGCTGATAACTTCCTGAATGGAAGTACTAGCACCTTTGGTAGATGTTGGATCTCCTCCTTATATTAAGAATAAATGCATTTTGTTTTGTGTTTTTTTGTTCTTTTTTTTTTTTTTTTTTTTTCTTAGAAAAAGAAGTGCAGGGAATGAAATTTTCACGCTATAGCTTCTGGGAGGGGGGTGCTCAAGGTTTCTCTGTCCATTATTCTTGTACCAGGGAGGATTTGGTGTTACCAGTCAACTGTCTGGGAACACGTGCTTATTATGGACTTTCCAGGAGAGGAGTCAAGTGGTTAAATGTTCTTTCTTCTATATGGCTTGCTTTCTTGGTTCTTAGAATCTCGTTGCCCGTTAAGATTGTTATTTCTAGTTTTGGGATTTCTTTCATATGGCTAGGGAAATAGGAAAACATTTCATTTCTTCCATTTAAGCCACGTTGGTAACCAAGGTGGGATACAGGTGGAGGGGCATGGGGCAGCCCTTAGGCCAGCCTTTCATATAGACCAATGCTTTTCAAAGTGTAGCCCACAGAACCTTTTTGGTGTTGGGACTTCCCCAAACCCTTTCAGAATAATCTGTTAAATAAAACTATTTTCAGCATGTACCAAGGAATTTTTTATCTTATCCAATGTGTTGACATATGCACTGACTAGATTTGTTGCCAGTGATGAAATTCAAACTATCAAGAGAATATTAGACATTAGAAAAATGGAATTTTGAAAACCGTACATCCATCACTGTTAGCTTGACAGATGCCCAACTTTAAAGGCATTTCTGATGAGACCAGAAGTGATAATAACAAATGTGATTTTTTGTTACTGTAATATGAAAATGTGTCAACATTTGGAAGACATGCATAATTTAGTGAATCAATATTTTCCAAACAACTACTGTGTGATGTTCTGAAATCAAGAATGAGTAAAAGATCTATGCAAAATGCAAAACAGCCCCCCGTATTTTAAGCCACATTAATGAACAAAAAGTTAATTGACACAAATTTATATCTTTCTTTGCCTTAAATTACTATCTGTTGAACTGCTGTGTAGCATTAATTATATCCAGAATTATCTAAAAGAGATATGTATGAACTTCTTTCTTTTCCAATTAAATATTTGATTTTTTTATATAGCTTAACTAAAAAAACATATTGCAACAGATTGAATGCAGAAGTAAATATGAGATTCTAGTTGTTTTCCAGCCAGACATTAGAAAGATTTGCAAAAGTGTAAAACAATGCCATTGTTCTCAATAATTACTTTTGTTTTACAATCTGTTCTCATATTTGACAAAAATGTGTTATATATGTTTATATATGTGATAGTTTATGGTTATTTGAAAATAAATCACTAAATATTTTAAAATTTTCTCACTTCTAATTTCTAGTATGGTAAATATGGACAAATACAGCTCACATAAACAAAAGCTTTTGGGGGCTGTGAATCAATTTTAAGAACATAGAGAGGTCCTGAGACCAAAAAGTTTTATGAGCCACTGATCTAGGTTATGGATACTGGATGGGACCAGTTCACCATGGCTTGGGACTGATCCTTGGGTTTTGCCCCAAAGCTCTAACTAAGGATTTCTTTGCTTGTAATGTCCCCTGTGTGGGTAACCATGTGTCAATAAATGCCAATTCAAAGACTTCAAAATAGTTCATGACTTTTCAGAACCATCCCTTGGTTCAAGGGACATGGTCTCGAATTCAGAAGTATCTGTTTAGAAGCACCGGGTAAATCAAAACTTGCCACAACTGTGCAGGAGTTTAGCTGGGGCTCCATCCTTTGATCTTTATATAACCAGGGTTTTGGCTAATTCCCTTATGGGCCCCTGAACCAAAGTACCTGAAATGAAATATATTTGCAGGCTGAAGACGGTTTCTTCTCATGAAGAGCTGGAATTAGGACTAAATTTGATATGTGAAACTGGTTTGAAATGTTTAATTACTGCCTCTAATTGTTTAAAGAAATTTAACAAAGGGTAACCTTTGTTTCTATGCAAGTGCCTTTCAAAAGTCAGATGGCAAGTTCTGAATTTAGACTTGACGCCCTATCTTGGCTTCAAGATCTGTCAAGGGTTCATGAAATCTACTCCCTCAAAATCCAGAGGCCACTTAAGCTTCCAAAGCACAATATCCACAGCACTTGCTGACATGCTCTTCCGTAGTCTCCCTTGTTGGGGTGAAGTTTGCAAAAAAATATTTTCAGTTTGCCCTGTCACATGATAGCCCCCAAAGGGAGGCATCATGTATCTTCAAAGGGCTGGAAAAAAAGCAATCATTCCTGCCCTGCCATAGATCATACAAAGGTGGACTCCTTGCTGGGAAGAACTGAGGCACTCTTGGCGTAGGGTGGGAGCTCTCTGCAGGCTATGCTTGTTTAAGTTTAAACTGCCCCCCTTTTTGGGTGGCTTCTCCTTGGACTTGCATCATCTCCCCTGCTTGCAGTTGCCGAAGCTTTCTTGAGAATGTTCATGATGATGTTTTCTGGGCCTACCCTGAGTCCTGAGAGGCACTTGTGTCTCCAAAGTCTCATCTTGGGCAAGGGGCTCTGTGGAGTCCCTCTGGGTCCTTCAGGTCCCCAGGTGACTGCTGGGTCATTCCTGGAGATCTCGGGCCGATGAAGGGGGAGCTTGAGGGATGAATTGCCCAGGCCTTTGACAGATCCTATGAGTACCACACACGCAGCCCCCTAGCTTGGTGCCAGTGTGCCTATGTGTGTAAGGCTGAATCATTCAGATCTAGCCCCAGATCATGATGTAGTAGAAAAAGTATTAAAGTGAGTGGCTAGGGTCTATGCTCACTTCTGCTGTAACAGCGGAATGACTTTGGGCAACTCCAAGCACACTGTCTCATCTGCAAATGGGTGAATTGGGCTCACATCACTAAAATCCATTCTGGCTTAGGCATTCATGAGACCGTTTCCCAGCTACAATGGGGAATGCCCTCAAGAGAACAAATAAGCATAAGAAATCACTTTTATGGCTTCCTCCAATAGCCCTAGTCCTGGTGTGTTTTCCTATGAGGAGGGAGAAGCCATCACTCCCAGCAGCCCCAGCATGGACATCTAGTGGGCAGTGTGTTGGAGTATATATGGAGAGCAGCTGGTAGCAGATTTACCTGGTGGAATAAAAAGGCTCCAGGGCTTTCTGTGCTTTTTGAGTAGACACTATTTACCATCCCCATTTTACAGATGGAAAAAGTGAGGCACAGACAGGTTTAAGTGGCTTCTCCCACTTTACACAATGAGCAACTGGCAGAGCTAAAATTCAGAGTCAACTAGTCTAGCTTCTGAGTCTAGACTCTTAACCACAACTACCCCAATTTCCCATTTCTCATCTGTCTTCTCAAGTCACCCCTGCTTTGGGCGAATGTTCACAATCTCCTAGGTCTGATCTTCGTATATGGGGGTGATGTTTGAATGTCTTCCCAAATTGGAACCCCATCACTGGCCTTTGCCCTCCTCATGTCACAGCCCACGGGTGACAGATGTTCTGCCAAAACACGTATCTACACATCATGTGTTGCTCAGGTCTTTCGTCATTTAGGATAAGCATTAGCCACTGGCTTACATGTAGGGAAAGCTTTGACTCTATGCTTAACCCCGCCCTACTTATAGCGTTCAATTTTGGACAGAATGGGGTTATCTCTTTCCAACAAAATGTGTGTGTCTTTGTGTGTGTGTGTGTGTGTGTGCGCACGTGTATGATGAAAAAATGTATCTCCAAAGTCTAAGAGGATGGTAATCAGCGTGTACTGAGATGAGAGGGCTGTGATTAATATATTATGTTCTATGAGCTCGCTGTCATTCCAACAGGCCAGTATAATAATAACACAGTCATACGCAGGTAGTTTCTGGCTGTCACTCACTAGGTCATCAAATAATTCATTGGTCTGACTTTTTTTATCCCACTTTTGGCCTATTTTTGTTACATAAGCATTGATGATGGTGAGCTGAGATCATTCCTTCTAATCCTTCACTCCTCTCCTCTGGCTGTGTGGTTGTCAATATATTTTCTCTCAATTAGATTGCTCTTTATTGAAGACCCATGGAAGCACCGTGTCACAGACACTCTGTCAAAAATCATTTCCTATCTAGATTACGGGTTTGAAAACACCCCCGTTTCAGAGATTAAAATGTTTTTGACATTTTTGGAAATGAAAGTGGCCTCAGAAACATTAATGTGAGATTGTTCTGAATGTCACAATGCCAGTGCATTGGAAGAATACATTTTGAAAGAAAATTAATTTTGAAAATGTCACAATGCATTTTTGAAAGAACCATGTAGGACGGTTTAAAGGAAGGTGATTTTATTTTGCCTGATTGTAGACTTTCCTGAGGTTTAGAGAAAAACCAGTGGAGAAGACTTTCGGTTTTGTTGTTGCATGACTACCTGATGGCAACAGCCTTGGGAATCCCCAGTGTGCTTGTTCATCACCTCATTCAGCATTTTTTTTAAATTTCTTTTTCTTTTTCTTTTTTTCTTTGAGATGGAGTCTTGCTGTGTCACCCAGGCTGGAGTGGAGTGGCACAATCTCAGCTCACCACAACCTACAACTCCCAGGTTCAAGTGATTCTCCTGCTGCAGCCTCCCCAGTAGCTGGGACTACAGGTGCGTGCCACCACACCTGGCTGATTTTTGTATTTTTAGTAGAAATGGGGTTTCACTATGTTGGCCAGGCTGGTCTCAAACGTCTGCCCTCAGGTGATCCTCCCACTTCGGCCTCCCAAAGTGCTGGGATTACAGGCTTGAGCCACCACACCCGGCCTCAGCATTATTCTTTTCCAGTGATTTTCAATAGGGGGAAATATGTTCTCTCCATCAGGGTGAATTTGGAAATTTCTGTGATGTTTTAGTGGTTTGTCACAATGATGGAAGAAGTGCTACTGGCATTTAGAGCTGGGGTGGTTATGGAATCAGTTCTATAATGTCTCAGAAAGTCTTTTTTTTTAAAGCTTGAGATATAATTAACATAACATACAATTCACACTCTTAAAGTGTGCAATTCAATGGTTTTTAGTGGTGTGGCCAATCAATTTTAGAAGATTTGCAGTATCCTGTGAAGAATCACCATTATTATGCCCCATTTCTCCCCTCATCCCCAGCTCTAGGCAACCACAAATCTACCGCATTTTTCTATAGATTTCCCTTTTTGTACATTTCACATAAGTGGAGTCATACAATATGTGGTCTTTTGTGACTGGCTTCTTTCACTTAGTGTAATGTTTTCAAAGTTCATCCATGTTACAGCATGCATCAGAATTGTATTTCTTTTTATTGCAGAATAGTATTCAATTGCATGGATATACCACATATGATTTTTATCCAACTTTCAGTTAATGAACGTTGGGAGAGTTTCCATTTTTTGACTCTCTTAAATGGCATGTATGTTATAAACATGCACGTGTAGTTTTTGTGTAGACACATGGTTTCATTTATCTTGGTTATAGTCCTGGGAGGAGAATTGCTAGGTCATATGGTAACTCTATGTTTAACATTTTGAGAAACTTTCAGGCTGTTTTCTAAAGCAGCTTCACTGTTTTGCATGCCCACCAGCAGTCCACCAGGGTTCTGATTTCTCCATATTCTCACTGATGCTTGTTATTGTGTTTCTTTTACTATAGCCGTCCTGGTGGATGTAAAGTGATATCTCATTATGGTTTTGGTTTGAATTTCCCAGATGGCTCATGATGTTGAATGTCTTTTCATGTGAAAATTGTCCATTTGTGTATATTCTTTAAAGAAACATCTATTTAGCTCCTTTGTCTATTTCTAAATTTGGGTTACTTGCCTTTTTGTTATTAAATAGTAAGACACCTTTATACGTTCTAGCTACAAGTCCCTTATCAGATATACAGTTTATAAAATTGTCTCTCATTGTGTGTGTGTGTGTGTTTTTTTTTTTTACTTGATGGTAACCTTTGAAGTATAAAAGTTTTTAATTTTGATGATAGAAAGGCAGTCTGAACAATACATTCTCCCCAAAGAATGCCAATAGCATGAGCACTATCAAAGGACAGACTAAAGGTAGAGGATTTATGTTAGTTTCAAACCAATGGTTTTGATGCTTACTGAATTCTGTACAACCACAATAGTCTATCTCACCTTTCCCTTTTTAAAAATATAACTAATATTTGGAGTGAGACTTTTAGTAATATATTAGATAACTAATAATATAACAAACTATTAAAATATTTTGTTTATATTACTCATCAGAGAATAGCTCAGATTTAAGTGAGCTTTTTTTTTTTTTTTTGTCTCCTTGCCATATTTTATTTCTTACTAAACCTCAGGCTTGAAATGGATGAGATTGATGTTTAGCTGAGAAGTATTACCTTATGATTATCTCCTAGCATTTTTGGAACATATTATGTGCTTGGCTATGTGCGTGCCAAAGTCCAGAGACATGAAGAAAACATGGTATTTAGTGGAAATAACAAGAAATTCAACATTCCTAGGCACTGCTCATTTGAGTAGTGGGGGCAGGTAGTAAAACTAAAACTGAGGTCTCAGTAGGGGAGGAGAGGAAAAGCTATGAGAAGAAAAAGGGAAAGTAAAAGAGAATAAGAGTGAATAGAGAAGAAGAAAATAAGGAAGTGAGAGGAAGAAGAAATGGTAGAATTGGAAGAAACAGAAAAATAGAAAAGACAGGAAGATCTCTCAGGCATGGTCTAGGGGCATCTTGGGCACCTTCCTTAATCTCTGCCCATTGCCTACCTTCCCATTGCTGGGAGAGGATCCACAGCACCCTGTGTAAATCTCTAGCTGGTATTCACCAACCCACATGATACAGCGAGGATGCTGTATTCGTCCATTTTCACACTGCTGATAAAGACATACCCGAGACTGGGTAATTTATAAAGAAAAAGAGGTTTAATGGACTCACAGTTCCATGTGGCTCCGGAGGCCTCACAATCATGGCAGAAGGTGGAAGGCACGTCTTACGTGGTAGCAGAGAAGACAGAATGAGAACCAAGTGAAAGCGGTTTCCCCTTACAAAACCATCATATCTGGTGAGATTTATTCACTACCAGGAAAACAATATGGGGGAAACTGCTTCTGTGATTCAATCACCTCCCACTGGGTCCCTCCCAAACACATGGGAATTATGGCAGCTACAACTCAAGATGAGATATGGGTGGGGACACAGCCAAACTATATCAGATGCCTCCATTCTCCCTTTACTATGTATTGGAAAGCACAGAGTGTGGCTTTTATATCTGTTCTTAGCCCTAATGTGGGCACAGTAGACCTGAGGCATTATAGGTTTACGAGCTACTGCAGCCCATGAGCTGTTGTGTGACTTGTAACTGCCCCGGGGAATCTGGATCCTGTGTGAGTCACAACTGCCTTTCAAGAGCTGAGCTAATTACTCAGGACGCAGCCACATCCTGGCATGGATTTGTTCTCTCCCAGCTATGGTTGCACTTTACATGGGAAGTGTTAGGGTAGAATTTTAAAACATAGAGCTTATTTGAAAGTCAAGAGTCTATTAAATGTGTTTAAAGGGAGAAAAAGAGTTAGGCAGGTGGGTGAAACAGGAAACCATTTACAATTTCCTTGTGTGTAACTCAATCATAGTTTGCATGAGTGCAATCAGACCATAAGTTAGCAACCTCTGGTCAACACAATGAACTAACTAAAAAATAAAAAGGAAGGAATGAGAGGACTTGTTCCTTAACACCTTTATCTGCGTCCCAAGTTTTAAACCACTGTTACAGGCCACCTGAGACCCCTGATGGGTTTGTAATTGCCTCATGAAGTCTTCAAAGTCTTTCTTTAGACACTTCTTACTGTGAAATGATGATGTCAGAATAAATCCAGCAACTATAATCCCGCAGGAACAGAGTCCTGGGAAAGATGCTGACATCTCCATTTCAAAGAAAGTAAGAATGTGGGAAGTCCATCCATGGAAATGTTCCCACAAGAGATCAGTCACTGGATATGCATTTCTTGTTTTGTTATTTGTACCAATGTTTCCCATCAATAAAAAATGTAACTGTTTCTGGTTATTATTGCTACTTTCAGATACCGTTTCCTGCAAAGGAGCCTAATTTAGACAAAGCCAGGCAAGGCAGGAATCCTCTGTCCAGGCAGGCCAGCATAGAGGATGTGGGAAGTGACAGCTCGGTTGTCACCTAGTGGAGCTTAATTACCGCCGGTTATGCACATGCTGTGTGAGCTGCCCAATCAGCTTCGGGCAAGGACTTGTCACAACTATATGTCTAGATTCTTCTCCATCTACGCAGCAAGAAGCTGTTATCCTCCCTTGCAGGAGGGCCTCTTACTGGTTGCTTGTGTCCTTGCTTCATTTCCCTGTTGACTGTAAGACGGTGGATCAATGTTTGGAATCACTGCTCCATTAACATAGCGGCTTAGAAGTCAACCAAGAGCATATTTTCAATTTAATTACACCTGCCCTTGCCCAATGTGTAAGAAGGGTGGTGAGTTAGTTTCTTCCTCTCTAGCAAAGACTTTTTCATGAAAATGGCACTGGTGTCATGGTATGTTTGTGTATGTGTGTATATAAATGTGTGTGTATATGTGTGTATGTGCGTGTGTGTCAGGGTTTTCCGGAGAACAGAACTAACTCTTTCTCTCTCTCTCCCCCACCCCCAGTCTCTCTCTCTCTCTCCCCCCCAGTCTCTCTCTCTCTCCCCGCGCCAGTCACACTGATGCAAAAAAGTAAACACCATATATATATATATATATAAATGGACATCCATCATACATACATATATATGTGGGTATATATATATATATATACACCCCTATGAGATTGTGTATATATATATATACAACCTCTTAAGGCTAGGTGGAAGGAAAAACACAACAGAGAGCTCAGAACGACCAGGATCCCACAAGGCAAGGCATTTCACAGCTTTCCACCATGTGGGAAATGTGGGCAGTGAGCTGTGCAGTCTTACATGAAAAGAGCAGGTCCCCGTGAATGGGCTGGGGTCCCTCTTAGATGTTCTATCTCTGCATCCATAAAAACATTTCAATTGTCAAAAGAATATAAATGTGATACCTCATACTAATAGAGGCACATGATATGCAATTTCTCTTGTATCTTTTATAGGATTATTATGTTAAACTCCAAGTTCTTTTCCTGTCACTTGAAAAACAATGGCACAGCTAGGGATTTCAGTGCCCTGGCTAATTTAACTAGTATTCCATAACTTGTAGCTCTTAACTTTGAGTCTTTTACTCCCTTCACCCATAAGCTGTTGCAGTAAAAAGCACATAATATTAGGCACTTAACTCATGGCAATTTAACTGTCCACTGTGGAGGGAAGCCAGCATTGGTAATTTCCATTGTCATGCTCTTCTGTGAACTGATGCCCACCACGCCTCCCTTGCCAAATGTGCAACAAGAGATGTAATCTACTCTTCCCTAAAGGGTCTCAGTTCCTATTTGTCTCCTGTAGCATCAATGTGATTTTAGTGTTTAGATGTACATTTTAAAATATGGTATTACCTCTAAAGCCAGGTGTGGTGGCTCATACCTGTAATTCCAGCACTTTGGGGGACTGTGGCGGGAAGGTAACTTGAGCCCAGGAGTTTGAGACCAGCCTGGGAAACATGACAAAACCCTATCTCTACAAAAGCTATAAAAAGTTAGGAGGGCCTGGTGGCATATGCCTGTAGTCTCAGATACTTGTGAGGCTAAGGTGGGAGGATCACCAGAGCCTGGTGGGGGAGGGAGGTCAAGACTGCAGTGAGCTGTGATCTTGTCACTGCACTCCAGCCTGGGTGACAGAATGAGACCCCTTCTCAATAACTAACTAACCGAAAGATAATATAACCTTTAAATAGAAACCAAGTACTTTAGTGGTCAATTTAAGTTCTATTGTTGGGAGAAAAACAGATTTTTTGGACCTATGAAGAGTTGGAAAATCAGTCTCCTACCTGGTTATGCTTACTTTCCTTTTTACCTGCTTAAGGGCTCTTCAAGAATATTTTTCTACAACCTACCAGCCTACATGTTTTTTTTTTTTTTTTTTTTTTTTTGCTGTAGACTTAGGAACCTGATCCTTTGTAACATGTGACTGTGGCATGGACAATTGAGCCACGATTCTGTCGTTCCTCGCTTTCAGTCATGCCTGTAACTTTATCAGCTAACAAGTCTTGATATAAAATTTTTTTTTCTAAGTGAGCTCTGTCACTCAGGTTGGAGTGCAGTGGTGCAATCTGGGCTCATTGCAACCTCCACCTCCCATGTTCAAGTGATTCTCCTTCCTCAGCCTCTTGAATAGCTGAGAGTTCAGGTGCACGCCACCATGCCCAGCTAATGTTTTGTATTTTAGTAAAGATGGGATTTCACCACGTTGGCCAGGATGGTCTCAATCTCCTGACCTTGTGATCCGCCTGCCTCGGCCTCCCAAAGTGCTGGGATTACAGGCGTGATCCACCGTACCCAGCCCAGTTTTTCATACATAATGACCAGCACTCAAAACAAAAATTAACCTGGCATGCCAAGACACAGAACAATATATTAGAAAAAAAAAGAGAGAAAAGGCAATATGTAAGAAAAGGCCCATAGGTAATCTAGCTATTGGGATGATCAGATGCAGATTTTTAAATAATCATCATTAATATATTAAAGGAAAAGATGACATGATGGAAAATTTCACCACAGACCTTGAACCTATAAAAGAATCTAGAACTTAAAAATACTATAACTAAAATTAGAAATTCAATTGTGGGTTTAAAATCACATTCGACTTTGCTGAAAAGAGAATAATGTTCAATAGAAAACATACAGATTGAAACTCTGAGAAAGTCCAAAGGTTATAAAATAGAAAAAGGGTGTAAGAGACACAGGGGACCTGGAGAAAGTGCTTGTGTGATTGTAACACCAGATGGAGAGACAGAACACAGGGCGGAAACAGTATCCGAAGACGAATTAGCTGAAATGTTCCCCAAACTGATGACAGACTGAAGTCACAGATTCGATGAGAGCAACAAACCCAAAGAGGTGTGACAGAGGAAATCCAGACCTAGCCCCCAAGCAGTAAAATGGTTAAAGTGCAAAGACAGAGAAAATCTTAACAGGAGATAGAGAAAAAATGATAAAACCTCAAAGTGCAGCACTCAACACCAGCAACTCAAGCCAGGACACCATGGACCAATATTCTAAGCATTGAAAGAAGTCACTGCCTATGCAGAATTATATCCTGCTAAAATGCTTTTCAAAATGAAGAAAAAAATATAGAAGACATTCCAGATGAACAAAAACTAAGAGCATTTGTCACCATGTACACTTTCCAGCTGTACATGGAAAGAAAAACTAAAGGTTGTCTTCACGCTTTCCAGGTAGACAGCATGGAAATTTAGGATGATATAATGAACAATAAAATATGTAAGTATAGATACCTGAATATTTACTGTATAAGACACTGACAACAATATCTTGTGGGGTTTAAATACATGCAGAATAAAAACACATTATCAATAGCACAAAGAGTTTAGGTGGTGGTAAATAGAATTCTATGATCCTTTAATTTAGAGAGGTGATAAATGCATGAATTTATGTTATACTAAGTCAGAGATGTATGTTGTAAAACCTCTAGGGTACAGATTAAAATAATATATAATTAATGAGCGAATGGAGAAAAAGAATAAAAATAATTAATCAAAAAAGGATAAGAAAGAAATGAAAAACAAAGAAACAAAGAAAAAATGAGAACAAAATAAGATTTTACTCCAAATATTAATTACCTTAAATTTAACTGACACAATACTCTCATTAGAGATAAACGAGAATTAAAGAGTGTCAGACTGGATTTTAAAAACTATCTAAATGCTGCTTACAAGAAGCTCTCTTTAAATATGAGAATACAGAAGGCAAGGAAGTTCAAGCACTGATAAGAAAGATTCAAATGATAGGTTATAGAATTTAAGCAAAATGAAGGGATTAAACACAAAAAGCGTACAAACAGGGAGGAAATGGGTCAGATGTCTGTCTTGGCTACACATTAAAATTATCCGGTACAGTTTTTGTTGGTTTGTTTGTTTTTAACAAAACTTATTTTGAGATCATTGTAGAGTCATATGCACTTACAAGAAATAATAGAGAGTTCTTGTGTGCCCTTTACCCAATTTCCCTAATAGTAATAATCTTACAACATTGACATTGCACGGAACATTTCCATCAACTCAAGAATCCCTCAAGCTGTCCTTTTATGGCCATACTCATTTCCTTCCTGCCCCCATGTTCTCTTTAACCCTGAGCAATCTGTTCTCCATTTCTATGTCATTTCAACAATGCATGTAAATAGAATCACATAGTATGCAAATTTGTTATTGGTTTTTGCACTCCGTGTAATTCCTGGGAGATTAATCCAATTTATTGTGTATGTCTACAGTAGTTCCTTCTATTGCTAAGTGGTAGTCCCTATGGGTGTGCCATGGCTTAACTGTTCACCCACTAAGGGACATCTTGGTTGTTTCCAGTTCTTGGTTATTAAGAACAAAACTGTTATAAACATTTGTGTATAAGCTTTTTTGTGTGTGTGAACAAGACTTTTTATTTTTTGGGAGAAAATGGAAGAGTACCACTGCTCAGTTATATGGTCCTTGCATGTATTTAAAGAAATTGTCAAACTGTTTTCTAGTGTTGCTGTATCATGTTATATTCCCATAACACATTAAGAAACATATTCCCAATGTTTCTTACATTTCTCTACATCCTAGAAACTAATTATCATAGACTAATGAATTGGTGCTCTAATGGGCCAATCTTGGGTTGTGTATATGCCTGCCCCCAGGAAGGGGAATTTCAGCTCCAACCCAGTGACATGGCCTAAGTCTCCTCAATATAAAAATAACAGCTATAAAAACTCATATATATATATATTTTTTTGAGATGGAGTCTCACTCTGTTGCCAGGCTGAAGTGCAGTGGTGCAATCTCAGCTCACTGCAAGCTCCACCTCCCAGGTTCAAGCAATTCTCCTGCCTCAGCCTCTAAAGTAGCTGGGACTACAGGTGACTGCCACCACACCTGGCTAATGTTTTGTATTTTAGTACAGACAGGGTTTCACCATGTTAGCCAGGATGGTCTTGATCTCCTGACCTTGTGATCCACCCCACTTGGCCTTCCAAAGTGCTGGGATTACAGGTATGAGCCACCACGTTTGGCCAAAAGCTCATATGTGATTACCTACAAGATACCTGGCAGTGTTTTAAGCACATGTAGGTGATATGGCTTGGCTGTGTTCCCACCAAAATCTCATCTTGAATTGTAATCCCCACATGTCGAGGGAGGGCATGGTGGGAGGTGGTTGGATCATCGGGGAAGTTTCCCCCATGATGTTCCTGTGATAGTGAGTGAGTTCCCATGAGATCTGATGGTTTAAAAGTGTGGCACTTCCCCCGCCCCTGCCATTTTGTGAAGAAGGTGCATGCTTCTCCTTCTTCTGCAGCCATGATTGTAAGTTTCCTGAGGCTTCCCCAGCCATGCAAAACTGTGAGTCAACCCTCTTTTCCTGATAAATTACCCAGCCTCAGGCAGTTATTTATAGCAGTGTAAAAACAGACTAATGCAATAGAATTGCTCCTTTCATCCTCTCAACAATATAGGTGCTATGGCTCCATGGTAGAGATGAAGCACCTGAAGCCCCAAGATTAACTAACTTACCTAAAGTTGCACTTTAGTACTGGCAGACAAGATTCCAATTTAGCTAGCCCAGCTTCAGAACTGATGTTCTTCTCCACTCCACCATGCTTCCCCCAAACTAGGAAGAAAGGTGGCCAGGCAGGTAAAACTAATAAATTCATAAGAAGGTCCTTCTTGTTTGGGGGTTGTCCTCCCCTTGTCAACTATTTTTATTTTTCCTTTAAAACATGTTTCTTTCAAGTATTTCTTTATCCCTCCACTCCTTAGAATTTCACATAATCTCCCTGCATGAACCTAGAAATGCTGTTGCCCTCACTCTCCCAGGGATGGGGGTGGGAAAGCAGATGCTGACACAAGACGGATTCCCTACCCCTTATTAGCTCACTCTTATAAAGAAAAAAGACGACACTTTGGGAGGCTGAGGCAGGAGGATTGCTTGTGTCCAGGAGTTCTAGACCAGCCTGGGCATAGCGAGACATCGTCTCTATAAAATAAATAAAAATACATCAGGCAGGCATGGTGGCACACACCTGTAGTCCAAGCTACTCAAGAGGTTGACATGGGAGTATTGCTTGAGCCCAGGAGTTTGAGGCTGCAGTGAGCTATAATTGTGTCACTGTATTCCAGCCTAGGAGGCAGAGAGAGACCTTGTCTCTAAAAATAAATAAAACAAGAAGTAGGAGGAGGAGACCTCAGAGCAGTAGGCAAGCTCTCCAGTCTCTCTGGACTAATAAACCCTCTCGGGATTTCAGTGAGGATGAATATTCTCTTACAATGGGGCAGCAGCTGCCTAGCAAGGTGACTGCTGTCTCACTCCTAGCATGTGCTCGCTCAGGCTGGGATGGAATGACATTATTTTCTGCTTGACTTTCAGGTGCCCCACGTACGGTGCACTGTCAACACCTTGGAGGGCTGACACAAGCTTTCTGCATTCACTCCATTGACTTTGCTTAGCTTGGGTGCCAGCACAATTCAGTTCCAAAAGCAGCATCGGGCATTCACCAAGCATGGCCTGGAATCGATTTGAATGTTTGAATTTTCCAAAAATCAATAAAGACATTCACTTTCACATAAAGGTAACAAAACTCCCTTGTGGGAGCTGTATAGACACGGGCCTAGATAAAGGAAGAAAGGGGTCCAGAATGATCTTCAGTCTTCTCAGAATTTCCTTACAGGGGCATTGGAGATGGGAGGGGCTCTAAGAGAGGAGGAAGGTGATGGACGGATAAGGGTGGGAAAAAAGGAACGCTAGAGAAGAGAATTCAAATAGGGCATGGTTGGCTGAAGAGAGACAGGGAAATTCCACTAATTCTGATCTTTTTTTCCTCTCCTTTCACTGTCAAACCTCATCACAGGCACTTTTCCTGAGCTGATAATTTGGACATAAATTCAAACCCATGATCTGACAGCAGAATGCGCTATCTGAGCTTGGGTTTCTTTTGGAAATACAGGGTAGGTATATGGTTGACATGCTCATGACCCTCCATTCATGTTTTCTTTACCCTCTTCTTACGAGGGACAAAGTGTGTGTAAATTATTTGTTTGTCACTACAGATGCAGATATGGCAACAGCTAAAATGTGCCCATTGGTGAGGTTTTGATAGAAAGAGGTTTTTCACACCTTACAAGATAGGCTGAAGTAGCATTTCATTATCACATCACAGAGCCATCTAACTGTTCTTTATTGTAACTCTGAAACATCATTTCAGGGACTAAAACGCACACTCATTAGATTTCAATCCCTTCGTAAATGATTCTAGCCAATATTCAGCACTAGTCCTTTTTTATTCTCTTGGCAGTTTTTTTTTTTGAAGGTGGAACCCAAAGAATCAATTGACTCCACAAAAGGCATTGTCAGAGCACAATGATATATATATATTTTTACCTCCTGCAATTAAGTTAAAGTTAGCTCTTTTCTGAATATAAACCATTCAAAAAGTATGCTGCATCTAGGCTGAAGATCAGAAATAATGTAGGAGGCGGGACTTGACTCCAGAGGCTTCTCTTGGACACCAGACCAGATTGAGGACTAGCTAAAAGAGGGCCAGGGCAAAGCAGCTTGCAATCAGACACGCCCATCAGTGTGCCATGTCAATTTATCATTGTCATGGCAACACTGGGGCATTACAGCCCCTTGGTATGGCAATGACCCAAAAGCTATTACCCCTTCCCTAGACATTTCTGTGTAAAGTACTCTTTAGTCTGCATGCAATTAAAAGTCAGCATAAATATGACTGCAAAAGTGCCCTGAGCTGCTACTGTCTGCCTATGTCTGGTAGCCCTGCTCTGCAGGAGCAGTGGCCAAGCTGTAACACTTCAATAAGGCTGTTTTCTTTTGCATCTGGATTGCCCTTGAATTCTTTCCTGGGCCAAGCCAGGAACCCAGTGGACTAAGCTTCACTTTGGGGCTTGCCTGCCCTGCATCAGAAATACCTGATGGAAGTGGCACTCTATTCTTATTTTTTTTAAAAAAATATCCATTTTTATCAAAGGAATACATGTACAAATTTTGAAAGCTGAGTAGTAGCAAAATGTTTATAATGACAAAAAGCAGCCTCCTAAGCCTTTCTTTCCCCCCCTAAATATCTACTTCCTAGAGGCAACCACTATATATCCCTTTTCTCTTGCTATTTAGTTTGATTAATCTAAGTAGACATTTAAATTACTATTTCTTGACTTTTCAGTTTTCTGTCATCAAAATGATCTGGTGACTTCTTATGATGGAAGCCAAGGATTTCATACTTTTACTCCACCTCACAGACACACACACACACATGCACAGATACCTCACAGCAGAATCCTAGCACATCTCTGTTTAGATCAAAACTTGGCGTACACAATATTGCGAAAATGTAAATATTGCTCCCTGATGAGTCGAGTAGGGTATTTTGTTCACATTTCTGTGTCAATTTGTTATTTCCCAAAGCAGATTTCCTTGAATTATTTTTTCTTGGCTTTGTTAGAATTTCTTGATGTTTGTATATCCCCCATTAACAATGCAAAATACTACTTGATCCAATTTTTCACACAATCTCACCAGTTCCCACCCATCCCCATCATTTTTTGCCTTCTGATAACATCCCTTCCGGAGCCCTCTGCCTACTCACCCACCCTTCCTTCCTTCCTTCCTTCCTTCCTTCCTTCCTTCCTTCCTTCCTCCCTTCCTTCCTTCTTCCCTCCCTCCCTCCCTACCTCCCTGCCTCCCTCCCTTTCTTTCTTTCTTCCTTTCTTCTTTCTTTCTTCCGACAGAGTTTCGCTCTTGTTGCCCAGACTGGAGTGCAATGGTGCAATCTCAGCTCACTGCAACCTCCGTCTCCCAGATTCAAGCAATTCTCCTGCCTCAACTTCCCAAGTAGCTGGGATTACAGGAATGTACCACTATGCCTGGCTAATTTTGTATTTTTAGTACAGATGGTGTTTCTCCATGTTGGTCAAGCTGGTCTCGAACTCCCAAACTCAGGTGATTCAACCGCCTCAGCCTTCCAAAGTTCTGGGATTACATGCACGAGCCACCACACCTGGCTTCTGCCTTGATTTCCAATGTGGACTAACTGTGCTCTCTTGACCACTTCCCACGTGTAGTTCTGGGACCTCCCTTTGCAATTCATCTGCATTACTCTTTCTCTGCATTGGATCACCTATTTTATGTGTTCCTTGGCTAATCTTGGTTTAAGGTGATACTAACTGCTATTTAATATAACAAATATATCTCAAAATGTATTGGCCGAATGCAGTAGAAATTTATTCCCATCTAAGAGGCTGATGCAAGAGTTGAGTGTGTCTTCACAGAGTGGCTGAGGTACAGCAACTCTCTTCATCTTGTGGTTTTGCTACCCTTTAGAGTCTTGATGTATTTTGCTTCCAGCTTGTAGAAAGAGAAGGCAGGATTATATCTGGGAGGATTTTATTCCACTGGCTATAACTCAATCTCACGGCAGCTTCCAACAGCAAGTAAGGCAGAGAAATTTAGTCTCTGTGCCCAGAAAAAAGAAGTGGTGGAAAAGAAACACTATTTGAGGACACATTGACAGAGAATTTTCCAGAATTGAAGAAATACATGAATCTTCAAGTTGACAATATTATTTTGAATTCTGAATCCTTTGTAAGACAAATGAAAATAAATTCATATTTAGCCTCATTATAGTGAAAATGAAAGTCATTGTGGTATTGGTTTATTACTCACAGCCCCTGTCTCTTTTGTCTCCATAATTGATTTCGATTCATGATTCAGTTGGTTGCAATATATTTTTAAGTCATTTTTCCCCTTTAGGACTAGTGTATCTTACATGATTTGATATCTGAACATGGCAGTGGCCTTCACCTATGAATGACAACTTAGTGGCTGTATCCTTTTTGTTCTCAAAACTGTGGATGACTGTTGCTCTAAAGGAGGCAAATCCTCCATCCCCCATACTCCAGAGGGATATTTGACCAAGTTTGAAGACATTTTTGGTTGTCACAACTGTTGGGGGGCTAGAGGGTGCTGTTGACCTCTAGTGGGTAGATGCTAGGGATAATGCTGACCAACACCCTAAGATGCACGGTGTAGCCCCTGACAGACCCCAAGGCCAGCAGTGCCGGATTAAGGAACCCTGTCCTAGACATTGCCTCATTGATTTTGTTGTTTTACGATAGTGAAATGTGTGGCATGTCTGACATCAATCACATTTTTTTGAATTTGTGAGATTAAAAAACATTTATAATTAAAATATAACTGAATTTTACAGTGTGAAGTCTAAGTGTAAGTTTTAACTTAGCACTTCAATTTTTTTTTTGGCCCAGGGGAATTTTTAGTGGTTTGTGTCCTGCTACTGATAAAGAGCCTGGCTAGATGGGATCCTGTACGTGATCTGACTCCTAACTTTGCCTGTGACACACTCTTCTAACTGCACACCAGTCCTGCTTGCTACCAGAATTAGATCCTTAGTTTGTGTAACACATATGTATAATATTTATCCAATGCCCAGTATGCCAGGTACAGACTAGACTTGGGATGCAGAAATGAGCAAAACAAAACAAAATCCTTACTTTAATGTAGTTTATATTTTTTGGAAAAAATGTGCCTGATCACGTGACTGCTCTTTTCTGTGACAACCTCAGAAGTTGGGGTGATACCCTATAGCTTTTACTGCATTTGGTCCAGACATTTTCATCTCTCTGCTAGCTCCAAGCTGCTGAGGTCTTGGTATGCTTTGCCAAAGTAAATAGTGAGTAAAAATCAACAAAGATAGAAAAAGAAGCATTATCAGCAATTATATGTCTGCAGCTGGGCTGGGGCTAAGTGGATTAGGGTGAAGGTTAGGATTCTAGTGTAGACAAGTCTATATCCTGTCCCCAGTGGTAATAAGTTTATCAGGGTCTTGTTCAACAGCTTGCAACCTAATGATAAGCTCCCAAGAGTATTGTAGTTTCACAGTTTAAGATCCAGCTGTATGGTTTCAGTTTGCTTAGCTCAGGATACAACAGGGAGATAGCATGCAAGTTTGCACACAGTCCTCTGATCTAAGAGGCCACCAAGAGCATGCTCCAGACACTCCGTCCTTTTATTCCCAGGTGTTTATTGCCACCCATGACCATCTTCATTTATGAACTAGGCAACAGCAGTTCTAGTTAGCCTAAGAGGACTTCTTTAAGTATGTTTAGCCTAATAGAATATGTATGTAACATATTCAACATATTTATATTCGAATGACAGATTTTCTGGGTTTTATAATCTAAGCTTATCTTCTGTGTTAGCACTCCCCAACATTTTTGGCATCAGGGACCGTTTTCATGGAAGACAATTTTTTCCACAACTGGGGGGATCGGGTGGGGGGTTGGTTTGGGGATGATTCAAGCACATTACATTTATTGTGCACTTTATTTCTATTATTATTACATTGCAATATATAATGAAGTAATTATACAACTCACCATAATGTAGAATCAGTGGGAGCCCTGAGCTTGTTTCCTTGTAACTAGATAGTCCCATCTCGGGGTGATGGAGACAGTGACAGATCATCAGGCATTAAATTCTCAAAAGGAGCCCCAATCCAGACCCCTTACATGTGCAGTTCACAATAGGATTCATGCTCCTGTAAGAATCTAATGCTGCTGCTGA
>NW_022437305.1:50000-77983 GCF_009761245.1 Sapajus apella
AACTCCAGAACCTTAATTTGGAAAACCAGAACTTAGAGAATTTAAGTGGCTTGTTTATATTGAACCCATAATTTTTACAGCTGTCTCTTTTCCATGGTTTTTTCTTTTAATTTTCAGTAGCTTCTATAACAGAGTCTATAGAAAAACTGATTTAAGAAACAATAATTAGCACGACGAACTCCTTGCTCTTAGGAACTTTACTAGGGTAATAAATGAAAAGAGCTTCACGTTGTTCCCACTCTGTCATTGAGGAAATACAATTTCCCGCTCAAACCTGTGAGCTGTTTTTCACTGAGAACATTTGGAAAGGCTTTTTTTTCTTAAAGTTCTCTAGAGAAAAATCAAAGGAAGACTAGAAAGCTACAAAGATGGTCTTGCATTAGAAGCCCAAGTATATCCAAACTTCTTATAGAGAGCTAAAAATTTCAGAGCCTGCTTGGTTTCAACTAGGAACAACCTGTAACACCATCATGTGTTATGCCTCATGATATTGTCTCTTATTGGAGCTAAACTCAGTGGCAGGATAGACATCTCTTGGAGCTAATTTAGTAGAACTTTAAGAGGACTGCTCTTCCCTACTAGACACGAATGTAAACCTGTACAAACAACTCAGGCCTTTTCTCCCCATCTTGATTCCATTTGTCAAGATGCTGAGTCTTGTAAAAGGTCAAGGAAGACTCTGAGAACTTAGGTTCTGCCAATCAAGCTGGCCTGCGAGAGACTTATTCTCTCAGTAGTTAGAGGAGCTAGAGTTAAATAACAGGGCTACACTGTACACGGAAGGGCTACACTTTCCACTCTCTTCTGATAGATGACTTTTTTTCTCACTCGGTACTCTTCTCTCTTTTCCTGAGGACCCAGCTTAGTAATAAGATAGGCCCTGGGGTCCCTTGTTGATGGCCCTCAACACCTTTGGGAGGCCAAGCATGCTTACTCTAGGGCCCAAGGTAGAGGACATACGGAGTCGGACACTTAGCCTAGTTCTGCCAGAGGCTTGGTAGAGTATGAATTTCCCTTCCCATCTTGAATTCCTTCTGCCCTGCATGGTATCCTCTAGATGTGTGGACCTAGGGGAGGAGAAAACTATTACAGTCTTAAGTGAAAAATGTAAAAGAATTTCTAAGAGCCAGGCACAGTGGCTCACGCCTATAATCCCAGCACTTTGGGAGGCCGAGGCGGGTGGATCACGAGATCAAGAGATTGAGACCATCTTGGTCAACATGGTGAAACCCCGTCTCCACCAAAAAATACAAAAATTAGCTGGGCATGGTGGCATGTGCCTGTAGTCCCAGCTACTCGGGAGGCTGAGGCAGGAGAATTGCTTGAACCCAGGAGGCGGAGGTGGCGGTGAGCCGAGATCACACCATTGCTCCAGCCTGGGTAACAAGAGCGAAAGTCTGCCTCAAAAAAAAAAAGAATTTCTAAGTCACATGTGTGTTCCAACCCAGTTCACAAGTTAAGAAGACTCATAAATTTTAGGGATCTATAGTAACCCTCTCTTGTTTTACCTGTCAAACCCACTTTCTTCTGGAACAATGATACTCTTCTTTTGGGAGCTGCATCTCCTTTCTCTCCCATCCCTTCCCTCTCCTCCTCTCAACTCACCAGGTGGGATAGTCTCATTCTTACATGAATCTGCTCACCTGCCCATTGTCAATGAGGCCAAGAAGGAGCATTTGACCCTTGCTGATTAATCACAGCCCCTTCCTGGAATTTTGTCTTGTGATGAAGACCTGCTCATCTCCAGCTCTGACGGCAAAAATTCTAGGAAACATCCTTGTTTCCTCTTTTCTGCTCATCCTACACTCAGTTCACCAGGAAGTCCCAACAAACCCATCTCTGAAAACTATCTTTTTTGCATCTTGATTATCACCTTGGTTAAGGCACCATTATCTTTTCTGGATATGGTGCCTGGGCCCTTCCTAACTGCCTTCCTTACCTTAACTCTTGTCCCATTAGCTTCTGTGCTCCACACAACAGCCAGAGTGGTATTTTTAAAATGGAAATATAATCATGTCATTCTTCTGCTTAAAACCTGAATAGGCATCAATGTTCATAGCACCACTATTCACAGTAGCCAAAAGGTGGAAACAGTTCAAAAGTCTACCAGTGGATGAATGGATAAATCAGATGTGGCATATCCATACAATAGAATATTGTTCAGCCATAAAAAAATGAAGTACCAATACATGCTATAACCTTAACGAACTTCACAAGCATTGTGCTGGCTGGGGCCTGAGGCTCCCACCTGTAATCCCAGCACCTTGAAAGGATTGCTTGAGTTCAGGAGTTTGAGACCAAACTGAGAAACATAGCAAAACCCTATCTCTACAATTTATTTATAAAAAATTAGTCAGACATGATGATGCATTCCCATAGTTCTAGCTACTTGGGAGGCTGATGGGGGAGGATTGCTTGAGCACAGGAGTTTGAGGCTGCAGTGAGCTGTGATCATGCCACTGTGTTCTAGTCTGGGCAAAAGAGCAAGACCTCATCTCAAAAAGAAAAAAAGAAAAGCATTGCCCTAAGTCAAAGAAACCAGACTCAAAAGGTCACATATAATTCTGTCGATGTAAAATATCCAGAATAGACAAATACATAGAGAGAGGAAGCAAACTGATAACTTTTAGAGTTTGGAGTAGGGGACAAGGGTAATGATTGCTTTAATGGGTACAGGGCTTTCTTCTGGGTGAAGAAATATTTTGGAGCTTGATTAGAGGTGGTGGCGGCATTATAAATGTATCAAAAGCTACTGAATTCCTGAATTATAGACTTCAAAATGTTAAATTGTATGTTGTGTGAATTTCACTTCAATTAAGAAGTCCTAGTGTCTCCTACTGTGTTTAGAAGAAAAATCCAGCCCTGCCTCTGTCTCCAAGCCTACCTGTTACACCTCCCTCGCTCACAACAATCCAGCCACTCTGTGTACCTTGCTGTTCCTATTTGCTGCCTTATGTCATAGTTTGCCCTGCACCTTTTCTTCTTCAAATCTCAGCTTAAACAGGACCTGACAAAGAGGCCCTCTTGTCCAGCCTATGTGTAACAGGTATCCCCTCACCCAGTTTCTCTCTATCACATAGTCTTTTTTATGGCACTTATCACAGTCTATAGTTACCTGTTTTCTTATTTGTTTAAAGCTTGTCACCTCAAATAGGGTGCATGATCTTGATAGCAAGACCTTTTCTATCTTGCCTATTTAATCTTTTATTCCTAGTACAATTCGAAACCAAATAAATTTTCAATGTGGTTTGCTTAAGAAATGAGAGACAGCACTGTTGTGGCTCTGCCCTATGTATGAGGAAGAAGCTAGTGCACTCCAAAGGAAGGTTTGAAGGATGTGCAAGAGGAAACAGAGTCAGGAGTCAGGAGCAGCATTCTGGGATAGTGGTTCCCATTGAGGCTTGGGGCTGGCTGTAACCTTGTCCTCTTTGAATTATGTGATCCAAACATTTTTTAGTTTGCCTAAACTACTGTCAAAGATAAAGAAAGTTGGACATTAAAGGCAGTAAAAATAGATTGCATTCAG
The DNA here is from genome assembly GCF_009761245.1 of Sapajus apella. Classification (NCBI taxonomy): domain Eukaryota; kingdom Metazoa; phylum Chordata; class Mammalia; order Primates; family Cebidae; genus Sapajus; species Sapajus apella. Next base: position 53,527 of record NW_022437305.1, read on the forward strand.
TAAACTACAGCAGTGGTGGAAAGAACTGAGCTCTATTTGGATTTGCACAGAGGTGACTAGGTAATGTAAAGGGAGAATCTATGCCATGCTGTATCTGTACCACATTTTCTTTATCCAATCCACCATCGATGGGCATCTAGGCTGATTCCATGTCTCTGCTATTGTGAACAGTGCTGCCAAGAACATACATGTGCATATGTCTCTTTGGTAGGGTTATTTATTTTTCCCTTGGGTATGTACCCAGTACTGTAATGAGATTGCTGGGTTGAGCTGTAGTTCTGTCTTAGGTTCTTTGAGAACATTCTCTAAACTGCTTTCCACAGTGATTGAAGTAATTTATATCCTACTAGCAGTGTATAAAAAAGAACAAAATTACGTGCTTTGCAGCAACATAGATGCAGCTGGAGGCCATTAATACAGGAACAGAAAACCAAAGACTGCATGTTCTCACTTCTAAATGGCAGCTAAACACTGAGCACACATTAACACGAAGACGGAAACAACAGATACTGGGGCTACTGGAAGTGGGAGGGAGGGAGAGGGGTGAAGGCTGAAAAATCAACTTGGAGTACTATGCACAGCACCTAAGGATGGGATCATTTGTAAACCAAACTTCAGCAATGAAAAACTTACCCATGTAACAAACTCCCTCGTGTACCCCCTAACCTAAAATAAAAGTTGAAAAAATAAAATAAAATAAAGAGAAAACGATGGAGTAGCAAGAGGGAGTGAGGGGACTTGAGCAGAGTCAGGGAAGTAAAAAATTTAAAAAAAAAAAAAAAAGGTTGCTCAGTATAACAGAATTAGGCCGTATATGTCTGTGAGCTGGCACTTATGGAAGTCAGGCTCCTTCCTCCCATAGATATGAGACTGGGACACAGAGATCCCGTCTTTTTATTTTCATTTTTTCTGAGTCAGAGCCTGGCTCTGTTGCCTAGGCTGGAGTGCAGTGGCTCAATCTTGGCTCACTGCAGTCACTGCAACCTCTGCCTCCTGGGCTCAAGCCATCCTCCCACCTCAGCATTCTCAGTAGCTAGGACTACTGGCACATGCCACCAGCCCAGCTAATTTTTGTATTTTTTGTAGAGACATGGTTTTGCCATGTTGCCCAAATTGGTCTCAAACTCCAGAGCTCAATCAATCCACCTTTCTTGGCCTCCCAAAGTGCCGGCATTACAGGTAGGGCCACTGTGCCTGACCAGCTCTCTCTTTCCTGATGGTTTCATTCCAAAGGAATGTCCTTAAGGTCCTTAAGGTCCTTAAGGTCCCATATGTGGTCACCGAGAGGCAGTTGTATAAAGCAGACATCTGTATCGATCACATTGAGGCACTGGGAGGAGGTAGAGAAATGGAAACTGTCAAGGTGACTAAGCCTTCCTTCTGGTATGAGAAAGTCCAACTTATATCCAAAATGGAAGCCAAGGCAACATAAAATTATAGTATTTCACTACAGGCCTACACTCCATCCCTGGTCTGCTGTTTTGTTGCCCAGCATGAGGTGTCTTTAACAGAGAACAAACCATCTCTTCTGTAATCTGGCATGATTAACAGTCTCTGTTCCTTCCTGTGTCCCTGGTGTTTCTTGTAACATTGGATTGATCATTAAGTGTTCCCCTTGGGAGCTCAGCAGCAGGACATCCTGCAAAACTGGATGATGAGAAGAGACGACAATCATAAAACCTAACTTTTTTTTTTTTATCTGTAACTGAACCTAGAGAGGGATTATCTCTTAAATAAAATATTCATAAATTTTTTCCTTTTTTAATAAAGTCTGCCTGAGATGGAAGCACAGACATCCTCATGCAATGAGTACCCCTCTGATAGTGGTGTCATTATTGCCATTCTGTGAAGGCACTTTGAAGACTCACATGTCATGCATTGTGCTGACAACTTTACCAGTTGGTTACACAGGTAGTTCAACCATGGGACTACAATCCTTAATCTTTTTTAGAGATGGGCCCTTTTGAAAATCTGATGAAAGCTGTGGACCTTTGGAGCTTATGCTCACAAATATAAGTTTCTGCATATCGTTGCATGGATCCTCTGAAGCTACAGAAATCCTGCTTTGGAAACTTATAATGCAGTTGACATTCATGGATACTCTCTGATCATCCACCCTCTGAAATACAATGCACTGGCCATTTAGACTGAAATAGGGATGGAAAAACCAGGGCTCCTGTCTCAGGAGCTTACAGTTTTAGGGAAGAAGTAGACACACTCTGAAGATAGGGCAAAATTAGTAAGTCCTATAAGAGAAATATTTAAAATGCTTTAATGTTGTGTAGTGGCTTATTTTTTGAATCATTTAAAGAAATATTCTAAATTTTATATTATTTTATTCTCAAAATAACACCTTTAAAGAACAAAGACAAGGAAGGGGATGGGCATGGGGAAGATAATTAATATTTAATGAGTATCTATTTCATCAGGCACCCTGTGAGGAGTTTTAATTACACAGCAGATTATTTAATACTCAAACATTTCTATGAGATTGATATTTCCTCCCAGATTATTTATTTCTGCCTTTACAAATAAGGAAGCCAAGGCACAAATAATTATGTAATTTGTTAAGATCATGCAGTGGTACACCAGGGCTTAGAATAAGGATTATCTGTCTCTGAAGTTCATTCTATTTCCAGTAGGTAAGGAGTAAATTATTATAGTATTACGAAACTAAAAAAACCAAGATACAGAAACACTGAGTAGTTTGGCTAACACTCACTTCTATGAATTGTTCTCCAAGTTTTCACGTACAGAATACATGTTTTTTTCTCCTCATGATTCCTAAAATCTGTGTACGTATCTTTTTTTCTAGTAAACTACTTTTTGGAGCAGTGTTAGGTTCACAGCAAAATTGAGCAGCGGGTACAGAGAGTTCCTGTACACCCTCTACACGCACAGCCTCTCCCACTATCAGCATCCCCCACCAGAGGAGTTGTTGCAAGTGATGAACCTATATTGACACATCATCATCACCCCAGAGTCCATGGTTTACATTAGGGTTCAAGCTTGGTGTTGTACATTCTGTGGGTTTGGACAAATACATAATGACATGTGTTCATCATTATAAAATTATCCAGAGTAACTTCATTGCCCAAACACTTCTCTGTGCTCCACCTAGTCATCCCTTCATCCCTTCCTTCTCCCCAACCCCTTGCAACCACTGATCTTTTACTGTCTCCAGTTTTTTGCCTTTTCCAGAATATGATATATGTAGTTGGAATCATTCAGTATGTAGCGTTTTTGGAATGGCTCCTTTTACTTAATTATGTGCAGTTACGTTTTCCTCAGGTCTTTTCATGTCTTGATTACAAAGTTGGTGTTAATTCCTGCAATATGGTATAAATAACCTTGGTTAACATGTGTCTTCCCCTATTAGAGCTTTTTAAGAGTGGAGATGTCTCATTTTTATGATTTTGGATTTTTGTTCAGTTCCTGGCATGCGTTAGTAAGCAGTTAATGTTAGATAGATGATGTAATAAATAAGTGGATGAATAGATAGATGGATGGATGGATGGATGGATGGATAAACAGATGGAGTTATACAACTAGGTTGTGAGTTAAAAGCCAGATTTCTTACTGCCACACTCAGGATCCTTAATATAGACAAGCCTGCTGGATGGTCTGCAAAAAGACAGGGCCCAGCAAGATTACTAACATTCAAGGTACTTTTGAATTTAAAAATTTTAAGAAGCAAAAAGAGAAACACAAGGAAGACAACTTGCAGACTACCAAGCCCAATGTAAATTTTTGTGCACGCTTATACTTAGAAATGCTTTACAATTTTAGGGTATGTGTTTGTGTGTGTGTGTGTGTTTAAATTACAACTTTCCTTTTACGTCTTCCACCAGTAAATAAAAACTTTAATTATAAAAACTAACCATGTTAGGTTTTCTGACATAGAAAATACAGCCAACATACCCATGGCCCTTAGATGGTGCCTGAGACGCTGTATGTCTCATATGCATGAGACCTGAAGGACAGTAGGAACATTGCACAAGAACATAGAAATGCAACAGAAGCTCTGTGTTTTAAACAGCTGATCTATATAAACATAAGAGTAGACCCCACAGATAGGAACCTGGTCTGACTTGAGGTCAACGTCTTCTTGGAACACAACATAATACCACACAAGTAGGAGGTGATAAATAAATATTTCACGAGTTATAATTAAATGTTAGATCAGTGAACATGGCAATCTTATAGTTGTGAGAAGTATGTGGCATAGTAGAAGTGGCCCTGGCCCGGGGCACCTGTGCTCGCTGTTACTTGCTGCCCCTCCATCAATCCATGCCTTGCCCTGCACTGGCTTCCATGGAAGTGGTTTCTTGCTTTTGGCTTTTGATGGGTCTTGTCAATGGGGAACAATGGCAAGACATCAGAGGGAGGGAGGAAAAGAGAGGCCAGGGCACTGAAACCCCAGGCTTCCTCCCTATGGAGTCTCCAGAGTTGGCTGTGTCTCTCAAAAATCAGAGCTTCTGTCACTTCAATACCCTTTCTGTCACTATTTCAGGCCTAGAGATGGAGAAGTTGATACTATCCCAAGAGTACTGCACTATCCCTGTGGTTTCTCTACAAATGCTTATGCCTTTGTAAATAGATCCTTGAGGGGCCAGCTATATGGCTCATAGCTGTAATCCCAGCACTTTGGGAGGCTGAGGTAGGAGGATTGCTTGAGCCCAGGGGTTTGAGATCAGCCTGGGCAACATAGTGAGACCCCATCTCTTAAAAAAAAAAGATAAATAAAATAAAATGAATTAGCTGGGCATGGTAGCACATGTACCTGTAGTCCCAGCTACTCAGAAGGCAGAGGCAGGAGGATCACTTGAGCCCAGGAGGTTGAGGGAGCTATGATCACACCACTGCATTCCAACATGGGCCACAGAATGAGACCTTGTCTTAAACACACAGAAGTCTCTCCATGAAAGCCTTCTCAAATTGCCTAACTTGGACATTGCTACCTTTCCTTTTCCTACACTGGCCTGGACAGATACACCTGTTATCAGGGTCAATTTGGCTTTGTATAGCAGAGACATGCTCAACTATGCTAAAGAAAGGAAAGCAAGGCATGGGATGATGCATTATAAGGCTGCAGGGTAACTTCTGTAAGTAAAGCCTCTCTCACTAGGGGATGGAACTGGAACTGGAGGGTCATTGAGAAGCAAAAAAGCCATGATCTGTGCCCCTATGGGTCCAAATGGGTCTTTTCTAGCTTCCCTCTGAGTGTCCTCTCTCTCTCCCTTCCTCCACGCCCCGCCACTCAATACAGTCCTCATGTCAGGCTTTCTATGCTTCTCTGTGCACCTGCTAGAAGATGGTCCCTACTTAATCACCAGTTTACATGTCCTCAATTCAAATGACTTTCAGGTTCACTATGGTTCTTAAATCTTAGAAGAACAATTGGGTTTTTCCAGATAGGATCAGCATTCCATGCTTAAGTGGCTATGGCCAGGGGAATCCATGTCATGTAGCACAAACATGGGTACCCTGAGTGTGGGGTAAGTGGCCCTTAGAGAAGAGAAAGCTGGGCTGGATATGCCCTGTAGAAGGGGTCTGCTAGGAGAGTGATGAGATAGCTCATTCTGAGCTCATGCACGCACAATCTCATGATCATATTCACTCATAGCTGATATAGGGAAGACCGTGATTCATAAAGGAAAGAATTACATTGTGCTGGTGTGAAATCAAAGAAGAGTTCCTTTCATTTGCCCATCTAGAAGGAAATCTTGTAAGGTTATGTAACAAGGTATAAGTTCCTCCTCTGCTGAAATAAATATATTTTAGAAATAATATATTTATATTTAATTCAATCAATTTACTTAAGATATATGTGTACATAAAATGGCTCTAAAATAATCCTTATAGTCACGTTGCTTGTACACATTTGATTTCAGAATACATTCTTAGTGGAAGAAGGTGGAGCTATGTTAAAAATTCCTAGTAAGCCCGTTATTTGTGTTCCATCTCATTTAACTCTTAGTCACTGGTTGGAATGGTTACAAGTGATTAAATTCTCTGTGATTTGTGATTGAATAATTATTTCAATCTTTTATTGATTTTTATTACCAGGAGTAAATTTTAGTAAGAGAGAAAGCAAGAGGTTAATTAAGAAGTTTTAAGTACTGTGCCTATACAGTATATGGGAGGAAGATACAATAAAAATCTTTGTTAGGAGCATACAATAATCAGGATGATCAAACAGGAATTCAAAATGATGGTCAAACGACTTTGCAGTAATACTTCTATTTTAATTATTTATTAAATTTGGCTGATTTCATTGTGTTCATGAAAGATCAAGCATGTACCACTATTTACTTTATTTCAGCCCAAATTATTAAGTTGCCACAGAATGCTTCTAACACATGTTTCGGCGGAAAAAAAGTGAAACCCACGACTTTAGGATTTCTTCAGCCTGTTCTATTTGAGATCTGGAATTGAATGGTCCACAAGTCTGCCTCTTTTGTAGAATTAAGATCTTTATCTGACTTCTTGTTCTCTCATTTTTCTCTGCTCATGTTTGTTTCTATTTCTTTCCCTTGGTTTTCTTCTTTGATATAGCAAGAATTGTTTCATTACAAAACTCAGTTATTAAGTATGCAACTATTGAGAAAGAGAACTAATTAGCTGTCAAAAAATGCATTTTCCTGGAGAAGGAAATAAAGGATAGGAAAGGAAATATTCTTGAAGGAGAGCTTTGCAGGAGTTCTGGTGCAACTGCCATTATTGAAAATACCATCTTCAGTGGATCTGCCAGAATATTACTAATGGATGCGATAAGTATTTAATTTTGGCTGCTTTTTGAGAAAAAGATGGCAAAAAATACAATGATGCATATTAAGAACTTAGAAAACCTAATATACTTTATAGCATATCACATATTTTATGGCAAATAAAATTTGTTAAGATACCTGTTGCCTAGGAGCAGAAACTTACTAGAATTGTAATAAAACCTCCAGCAAATCAGCATCCTCTGCATTCCCTGCAGGGAGCATAACAATTTTCACATTAATTAAGAATTAGAGAATGAGGGCAGGAACTGATAAGCAAGAAGTCACCAGTGTCTCATGCAAGTGGCAGAGGATTCCACTGCATCAGTCACTCGATCTTTATCATGGCTGATCCAAATAGTTAGCCACTGGTGTAACTTCTGATATAAATTAAAGTATATAAATATGCAGAAATTACAGTAAAGTGATGTTTCTCTCATAGAGGTTATGTTCTTATGGTATTTTTCAGGTTATAGGTCCTCAAAGCATTGGACCCTGGTGCCAATTTCCAGGATACCAAGGCCAAGTGACAGTTGTGGGAAGGGTCCCTCTTTCTAGTTCTGCTATTAACCTACTGTGATTATTTAGAATCCATCTAATGGGATGACACCTCAAATGGCTTTGGCTATGGTAAAGAGACCTCCCCTAAAGTTTTTTCTTTTTTTAAAGACTGTTTGCATGTGCTATTCTGTTGTGAAAGAAGAAGGTAGGCAGAATGGTTTGTGCTTCTACATGAGGCTGAGCTAAATTAAAGATAAGTTGGGCTTTTTTTTTCCCATTCTTGTCAGCAGTTCCCTTGTAGGATGATTTGCTGTGTTTTCTTTTGAGACTTGCTCTGCCTCCTGCTCATTGTCTGACTGAATGGGTTAACTTTTAAGACCTCAGTCTTCTAATCTTTCTAATGAGGAAGTTAGTCCCTTCAATCACTCATTCAACAGGTGTCAATGGAATCTTGACTGTATGCCAGGCCTGGGATCGCACATTGGTTTCCAAATTCTTCACTGCAGAGATTCCCCTTAGAATATTTTCTCCTTTTGGTCCTTTTATTTTTAAAGATAGGATCTACCAAATGGACTGTGTGCGTTAATATGATGTTTAATCTTTAAAAATAGGAGACATTTAGGATTGACAATCACAGCTTCTGATTAGCTAGTGATGATGGTGCCAACCAAAGAAAGCTCACTGCTGGGGTTGGCTTTCAGCGCTGTACCGCCAGCAAACGTGCTGTTTCCATTATGGATCTAAAAAAATTGAAGTGATTGTAAACTTTAATCAACTTGTTCAAAAGAGTCATCTGCATATAGGTGCATTATCCTATCTGTTCTTTCATGCTTGATTCATGATTCTTGAACCCCTCTAAGACCATTTCTGGCATAAAGAAGAGACAGGTAATTTCAGTTGTATTATCAATGGGATTAATATTTCTAGGAAGTCTCATTTTCATGGGTCTTATTTATTATTTTTCTAAAATATTAAAAATGGTTCAGAGATGCTAATTACTACCTATGAAGTTGCTTAGAAATCCAGAAACTTCAAGGTAGGATGGGTGAGAAGGTCTTTGTTCTAAATCACTATAGCCTGATAATTCCAAGGATAAATAAACAAAATATTATCACTGAGTATGGAGTTTTTGGTTCTGAATTTGTTAGCAGATGCTCAGCAAAGCAAGAGATCATCTCACATCCACTGTGTAGATGCCTATGGAAAATGATTTATCCTTCCAGGAAATAAATACCCTTGACATCTTCTCAATGAGCCATGTCCTCTTTTGATCATGGGCCAAATAGTTTGAGAGATCAGCTCACTAGTTAAATCACTGGGTTGAGATGGGAAAACGTGCATTTGAAAACAACATATTAACAGTAGAAGGCCAGGGAAAATTATGTTCTCAAAACATGCTTGAACCTTTAGATTCAACTTAATTTACAGTTCACTGCTCTCTTCTTCTCACGCCATCCCATCCCTCCACCCCAAAGCTGATAATTTACATTTCCATTTATTCAGTGACCTTCTGGGAACAAGTAACATTTGGCTGATGATTGGAAAATATTCATCATGGACATAGTGTGTGTGAGAAGCACCTCAGGGCACTAAGAAAGAGGGCTTCTACATATTTCTTCATTTAGAATTTGATTTAATTTAACATTTTTTGAAGATTTTTATGGGCCAGGAGTTGTGGAGCATAACTTATTTGTTGTTTCCCCTGTCCTTAAGGAGTATTCAGTGAAATAGAGACATGATAACATGACACGTGGAACGGACAGTCACGTCATTACTGTAGATAAGACCATGTAGGACAAGAGACTCTTGTATTTTCTCCTGAAGGTAATTCCTGCTCAGTTTCTGACATAAATGCTCAAGGCCAGCCATTTTTAGGAGGGTTACAGTTGATATCAACGGTGCTACTTTGAGGCTACAGAAGAGCGACATTTACGTTAGGTCTGGAAACAAGGTAGAATTAGGCAGGAAAGGTTCAAGAACATTTAGGCAAGAGAAGTAGCTAGAATATATTTCTGTCAAATGAATTTATTAAATGTGGTAGGTGGCATAATGGCCTCCCAAAGTTGTCCCATGTCCAAATCCCTGGATCCTGTGAACATGCACTGTAGCATCGCAAAAGGGACTTTTCGGATGTTGTATCCTAAGATCACAGACTTTAAGATCTGTAATCTTAGGATACGACATCCTGGATTATCCTGGATTATCATCTCAGTGGGCCCAATATAATTATCCTTGAAAACAGAAACTTCTCCAGCTGGAATACAGAGCTATGAAAGAAGCAGAGGCGGAAGTGGAGGTTTGGAGACCCTAGAAGCATAAGAAGGGGCTTCTTCCACTATTGCTGGCTTTGAGAAAGGCAGGAGGGAAACACAAGCCAAGGAATGCAGACAGCCTCTTAAAGCTGAGAACCATCCCCACCAGGCAGAGAAACCGGGATGTTGTCCCACAATTTGCACAGAACAAAGTTCTGCTGACAACCTGAATGAGCCCAAAGCAGATTCCTCCTCAGGGCCCCAGCAAGGAGCAAGGAACACAGACCTTCTGATATTTTGATTTTAGCTCCCTGAAACCACTGTCGAACTTCTAACCTACATAAACTGTGAAACAATAAAATGTGTGTTGTTTTAAGGTGCTAAATTTGTTGTAATGTGTTAAGGCAGCAACAAAAAACACTTCTAAAATTAAATTCAGAGGTTAATAATTTGCCACCTTGTCATCCATGTTATAAAAAGTCTCCAAAAATCAATTTATTTTATCATGCCCATAGTTGATTATTAATCTTCCTGGATTAAGGACACTTGTAAATGAAGGGCATACTTTGCCATGCCAACTACTTGGGACCATCCTCCCAAATACATCTGACTTGTCTTCTCGGCCAGCTGAGGCTGCACGCAATCAGAAATTTGATTCATTCATAAGATATGAAGTTATAAACCCTTAGAACACCTTCCCTACGACCCAGGCGTATAATCTTAACTCCTTTTATTTGCCGTGTGGCATCTGGGGATTCCAAGTTCCTACTTTGTAAATAGGATTGGTTTCACAACTGAAGTCGGTTCAAGATAAGCTCTTGCCTAATTAACCTTTATCTCCAGATTGGAGCTGATGAAGCTCTGAACAGCCAGCCCAGTTACTTCACCTCATAGATTAGACTCAGCCAATCAATATGCTCCTTCTTTCTGAGCTCTTTCCAGATTCTTCCTATCTTGTAGGAGCACAACACTTATATTTAAATGACATTGAATTGTAGCCTGCATATCTGTCAAGGTTAGGGTACTCTGCAGTTGGAGGACTAACAGCACACTGGTGACATAAATCAGCACTTTCACACATTAGCACAGCTTTGCAGCTTTCTACAATTATTACCATTTGTGACTTTTTAAAACAACCATGGAATACTGATGCCCCAGAGAAAATACTATGTTTCACAAGAAAATTGAAATAGCAAAAGAGTAATATATGTCTTATTTTCTTAATATAAGAAGCATTTTACAATTTGAAAAATACAAATATAAATATAAATGCACCTGCAACACTTAAGCTTTTATTTCAGTAGAAAACAAACTTGGGGTCTTTCTATAAAATACTTGCACTTAGCAAGATTTAACCAGTTCCTTGTTGAAGTGGTAGTGGTCAGTGATGTAGAAAATACAAGTCAAAGAAAAAGTCACAGCACACAAATAATTTAAGACCTAGATAAATACATAAGGGAAACATGCTCAAAACAACTAGAAAAGATGGGAAGACTTACTTTAGAAACTATTGTAGAAATACATCTAGGTAGGAAAGGAGAGCAAAAGAAGTAAGGATTTGTGCCCAAACAGGGTTAGTTAAGGGAAGAAGGAACAGCTTGATGATTTATAAAGGTTTTAATGGATATAAAATGGTATAGGAACTTTTCTGGAAATACATACACTTGGTAAGATATTTTGTATTTTTTATTTTATTTTCTATTTTTTATTTATTTATTTTTTTTGAGACGGAGTTTCGCTCTTGTTACCCAGGCTGGAGTGCAACGGCGCGATCTCGGCTCACCGCAACCTCCGCCTCCTGGGTTCAGGCAATTCTCCTGCCTCAGCCTCCTGAGTAGCTGGGATTACAGGCACGCGCCACCATGCCCAGCTAATTTTTTGTAGTTTTAATAGAGACGAGCTTTCACCGCGTTGACCAGGATGGTCTCGATCTCTTGACCTTGTGATCCACCCGCCTCGGCCTCCCAAAGTGCTGGGATTACAGGCGTGAGCCACCGCACCCGGCCTTTTTTATTTTTTTTTGAGATAGAGTGTCACTATGTTGCCCAGGCTGGAGTGCAGTGGTGTGATCTCAGCTCACTGCAACTTCCGCCTCCTGGGTTCAAGCGATTCTCCTGCCTCAGCCTCCTGAGTAGTTGAAATTACCGGCACCTGCCACCAGGTGACATGACTAATATTTATTTTTATTTTTAGCAGAGATGGGGTTTCACCATGTTAGCCAGGCTGGTTTCAAACTCCTGACCTCAAGTGATCCGCACGCCTCGGCCTCCCAAAGTGCTAGGATTACGGGTGTGAGCCACCATGCCTGGTCGGTAATATTTTGTATTTCAGAATCCACTATTATTTTGTCAGCCAGGTATCTTGAAAAAAATGTAATGTTGTTTGGAACAGTTCAACTCCATCTAGTTCACAGCTTCATTCTTGCAAAATGTCAATACCTCATAAATAGGATACATTATGAGTATGTGCTAATTTGGTTAAAAAACACATGAAGTGCACAGGTGCACACAGTGGAAAACAAAAGCAGACCTTGAAGAATAAGATGTGAGGAATAAAAAAAATAAATTTGATAAATCTTGTGTGAAATGTCGCACTTTAGTTAGCAACATACTTCCGTGAGTCTAAAGCTTGAAAGAAAGCACATTTAGGCAAACCAAAAAAAAAAAAAAAAAATCCTTAAAACTAAGTGATATAGAAGAGGATACCTAGAACAGTAAGTGATATCATGTTTTGAAAAACTGCTATTTTTAGAAGTACAAAATCAGTAGAGAAGTGCTTTTATATTTATATTCACATTTGGTTTAAAATGACAAAGTTTAATCCTCCAAAATTTTAGGCAAAGCGGCCATTAGTCAATTTGATCATTAACGGAATTAAATCTCAGAGAAATCTGTTTTACGTTTAATGGCTGTGTTACCACTCGAGACAGAAAGATGAGCATTTGTGAGCATCAGAAGAGGGGCAATGCTCTCAGGGGACAGAAAGGAAACCAGCCTTGTTAGAAACTAAGGTATTTGACTATGGGATTCGAAGACTGGGGAGGGAAATTGTGTGTGTGTGTGCGTGTGTGTGTGTGTGTGTGAATAAATTGATAAAGTACTTTTCTAAAAATAGGCAAATGTGATGATAGTAACAGAGTACACTTTGATCTCTCTCAGTTCAAAATCACATAGTGTTTATATGTCACATGGCCATATAGTGTTTATAAGAAATCACTGTAAGGACTTCAAGGGCATGACCTTTTTTATATATATTTTTTATTATATTTTTTAACTAATTTATTTATTTATTTATTGAGACAGAGTCTTTGTCACCCAGGCTAGAGTGCAATGGCATAATCTCGGCTCACTGCAACCTCTGCCTCCGGGATTTAAGTGATTCTCTTGCCGCAGCCTCCTGAGTAGCTGGGATTATAGGCCCATACCACCACATCCAACTAATTATTGTATTTTTAGAAGAGACAGGGTTTCTCCATGTTGGCCAGGCTGATCTTGAACTCCTGACCTCAGGTGATCTGCCTGCCTGAGCCTCCCAAAGTGTTGGAATTACAGGCGTGAGCCACTGCGCCCAGCCAAGAGCATAGTTTAGAATATCCTGTTTGGAGGATGTTTAGTTGACACTGAATTGAAGAAGCATCTGGCCATGTTGTGAGACTGAAATATTGTACTGTACTCATCAGTCCTAGCTCATACGTTTGTAAAATGAGCCACTTGACCGTCATCTTTTTCATTATTTAGGCTCAGAGGATTTAGGCTTTCCATTAGTGACACAAGTTCCAAATCAAACAAGCACTCTTGTTGTGAACACTTAAAACCTATGTTTTAAAAATGTGCAAGCAATACATGTTAAATAATGAAAAATGAGAAAATCTGGAGACGCATAAAGAGGAAAGTATAAATCATTAGTTATTGAACTTTCAGAGATGAATGTTGTTTTAGTTTTCACCCTTCCAATCTTTCCTCTTTGTATATATTTAACCAGTATATAGAGGAAAGGCATCTCATCTCAGTGGCTGGATAAACAGAAAGCTATTCAGTAAGTTTAGCTGGGTTCTCTCAACACTGTTTCTTGTCTCTTAATACCATCTTAGACAGATTCCACAACTTTCTGGTGAAAATGGATTTTCAACATTGTGTCTGAGATAAAATGTTACTCTCAAATCTGATTCAAAACATTCTTCTTGTCTCTCAGTATAGATCCAAACACATGGCTTAAGAAGACATGACATCCTTTTTCCCTTCTAAGACCTTTTCTTTTGTAGTCTTGGGGCAGTGGGATTGACTATAGGCTGATTCTGCCTGCCAGAAGCAAGCACTATGGAAAGGTCTGGCTCTACTTGTAGGGGATCTTTCCAGAATACTGGAGACTTAGCATCCCTTTGTCTTTGGCCTTGTCCTCAGCAACAGCTCTGGGCAACCGAAGTCTTGCTCAGTGGTCAATTACAGGGATATATTTATGTTTTGTTACAAAATTTGCACTCATATACATGGCACTTTATTCTTTGCTGTTTTTTACTTAAAAAAATATGTGACCAAGACAATATAGACATACCATTCCTATTCCTCTAAGTACCATCAAAAACACTGAACACAATATATAAAACAACCAGGCTTGAAAGGTGGAGAGAACACAGACCAGCTAGGCACCTGAATGCCCAAAGCCTGCTTTCTCTAGACAAAAGACCAGAAAAGAGGTAGCAGAACCAGAAACCTTCAACAATAACTATACTACCACAGTCAAACATTGTGGAAAAGCCATAGCTACACACACCTCTGTCAAGAAAGACCAAGTAGAGAGAACAGACTTCCACTATGGCCTGCTGTAATGAGGCACTCCTCTTCTCTTCCCCTCTTTGGGGGTGTTGCCAGTGGAGGCTTATTGGATAGCCTGAAATCGCACCCCTGCCTAGTAATGACAAGGCAGTCTACCTCTCAGGGAGTCAAAAGTGATTGAATGGGGAACCTGGAATTTCACTCCCATCTGGCATCAATGAGGTGGCACTCCACTTCCTCCACCAGCTGGATGTGAGAGAAAACGTGCTAAAAGAGAAGATCTAAATAATATGTAGCCTTAAATGCCCAGATACAATAGAAAGAACCAAAAAAATCTCAACTTGAAAGAGAAACTCACCATAGAAAGAACCAGAAAAATCTCAACTTGAAAGAGAAAGAACAATCAATGGACGACCATAATGAAATGACACAAATGGTGGAATTATCTGATGAGTATTTTAAAGAAGTCATCATGAAAATGCTTCAATAAGCAATTACAAACATGCTTGAAACAAATAAAAAGCAGAAAGTCTCAGCCAAAAACATAGAAAGCCTCAGCAAAGAAATAGAAGCTATCAAGAGTAGCCAAATGGAAATCTTTTAACTGAAAAAAACAATAACTGAAATAAAAATCTCAATGAATGGGCTCATCGAAGAACAGAAGAACAGAGGAAATAGTTGGTGAATGTTAAGATAGAACAGTGGGAATTCATATGAACAACAGAGAAAAAAATTAAAAATTGAATAAAACTAGAGTGAACTGTGAGTCTATAACAAAAAAAAATTAGTTTCATTAGAGTTCTAGAAGAAAAGGAGAAAGCGAGAAGGATGGAAGTAGTATTAAAAGAAATAGTGGATGAAAGTTTCCCAAATTTGGAAAAGAAAATCCAGCAATTCGCCAAAATCAAAGCTCAGCAAATCCCCCCCAAAATAAGTCCAAACAAATGTATGCTAAAGTACATCATAAACTTATGAAAACCAAAGACAAACAGCGCAAATGCAGTAGCATCTGTCTACAGGGAAAAGACAACTCAAAGGGCTGTGGATTTCTCACTAGAAACCAGATGCCAGAAGAAAGGGGCATATCATTTTTCAAATGCTGAAAGGTAGGAACTATAAACCCAGAATTCTACACTAAGCAAATAATTTTTCAATCGTGAAGAGGAAATAAAGACATCTTCAGATGAAGAAAAACGAAGATAATTTGTTTCTGGCAGACCTACTCTAAAGAATGGCTGAAAAAAGTTCTTGAAACAGAAAGGAAATGATAAAAGAAGGGGTCTTGGAATATCAGTAAGAAAGAACAAGAAAAACAAGAGCAAAAATGTAGGTAATAGAATTTCCTTCTCCTTCTCAGTTTTCTGAATTGACCATTGAAACGAAGCATAACATTTTCTGATATGGTTCTCAATCCAGTAAAGGAAATATTTAAGACAATGGTACCATAAACAGCAGAGGGTAAAGGGATGTAAAAAGATGTAACATTTCTACACTTCCCTTAAACTAGCAAAATGTCCACACCAGTAGAGTGTGATACATTTAATGTATATAATGTAGTACCTAGAGTAACCACTAAAAATCTGTACAAAGAGATGCTCTCAAAAAACTATAGTTAAATAAAAATAAAATTCCAAAATTATTCAACACAAGAAGAGAGAAAAAAGAAGAGCAAGAAATGAAAAACCAAGAGAACAAACAGAAAACAAAACAAAAAGAGGTGAAAGAATTGAACAGGTAACTCACCAAAGAAGACATGTGGAGAGAAAACAGAAATATGAGACAATGTTCCACATCAATTTTTGTAGAAAAACACAAATTAAAATGACAGTGGGACACAGCTACATACCTATTAGAATGGCTAAAATTTAAAAAGACCGACTATACCAAATATTGGTGAGGAAGTGGAGAAAATAGAACTCTCAGCCACTGCTGGTGGGAATGTAAAATGGTACAACCACTTTTGGCAGTTTCTTAAATAGAAACCTAATTTACGACGTAGCAATTCCAACTTAATGTATATTTATTCAAGAGAAATGAAAGCATATGTCTATAGAAAGGCATGTGTATGAGTATTCATAGTAGCCTTAGATATAGTAGAGCAAACCTGAAAATAACCCAATTTTCCATCCACAGGTGATGGATAAACAAATTGTGGTACGTTTACACAATGGAATATTATTCAAAAATCAAAAGAAAGGAACAAGTGATATACAATAACGTGGATGAATCTGAAAATAATCATGCTGCATAAAAGAAGTCAAATGAGAAAAGCGTATATGCAGCATGATCCCGAATATATAAATTTCTGGAAAGTGCAAACTAATTTACATTTACAGAAAGCTTATCAGTGTTGCAGGGGAATGGGGAGGGCTATGTAGGAGTGGCACAAGAATTTTTTGGGGGGGGCAATTGATATACTTGTTATTTTGATCATGGTGATGGCTTCATGGGTGTATATATATATATGTCAAAATGTTTCAAATTTTATTTAATATGTACAGTTTATTATATTCAAATTAAACCTCAATAAAGGTAGTATTAAAAAAGAATATTACCAACACTTTACCATGTCACTAAATCCCCTTTTATAACAGTTTTAAATAACTATTTGGTACTCATTATATAGAAGCACTATAGTTTAATAATTTATCTATAATTGGACTTTAAACTTGCTCCTAGAAACATGTGTAGTGAATGTGAAATACATTCTAGAGCCTCCAGTTTGGAAAATTTTATTTTTTTTATGACCATTTAATTCTAATTGTGATTCTGCATTTAGACTGGTAAGAAACTGAGTTTTTTTCTTACTAGGTTCTCCCAGAGTGAATACTTTATGTCTGGAAAATGGGAGAAGCTCAATGACTTGATTAGTTTACACCAATGTTTAATGCTGCACATGGACATTTCATTACTTCCGATAGTAAATTTATTGTCTATATATAGGAAAATGGGTAAGAATCCATTTTTATTTACTAATAAATAGTAAATACATTTTCACATGATTTTCTTAATAACATTTTCTTCTCTCTAACTTATTTTATTGCAAGAATACAGTACATAATACATGTAACATACGAAATTGTGTTAATCAACTATTTATGTTATAGGTAAGGCATTTAAAAGGTCAGCAGCAAGCTATTAGTAATGAAATTTTGGGGAAGTCAAAACTTATATTAGGATTTTCAACTATGTGGTTGTCAGAGCCCCTAATCCCCATTCAAACGTCAACTGCACAACCAAAATATAATCTTGCAACATGCCATCAATATGAAATACTTTAATTAGGTATTTCACATTCTTATTTTTTTTAAGTCTTCAAAATCTGGAATTTCATGACTAAAGAGTCAATTATGAAAAGTTAAATAAATATAAGAGAGCTATTCAGAAATTTAGATGAATATTTTCATAATCTTCAAGTGAGAAAGCCAAAGGCAAAAACTGTAAATAAATGATTAAAAGATTTAGATAGATACAAATTTAAAACTTCACTTTAGCAAAAGTGCAATAAAGAAAATTAAGAGGTAAAATAATACTTGGAACATATTTACAATATTCGGTTTAAAAAGATTAATATAGAGAGTCTCATAAATCAAAAAAGAAAAGATGAATGCCCCAATAGAAAAAGAAGCAAGTGACAGTCATTTCACATGGATTGAATACAAAAGATCAGTAAAAATGAGAAAGTGTCCACTTTCAACAGTAATTAAAGAAATAGAAACTAAAACCCTAGTGAAATATGATTTTCACTGGACAGCTTTGGAAAGAAGAAACTTTAAGTAGGCTCTGGTCATCTTAATTTTCATAAAAGATTTTGCTGTTACCCTGGAGAAGAAGGTCTGAGAACAGCAGCATTTGGGGCTGCTCTGTCCGTTATGGAAGTCACTGGCCACCTGTGATCACTGAGCATTTGAAATGTGACTAGTTCCAATTGAGTTCTGCTGTAAGCATAACACAAGCATTGCCCTTGTGAATGATACCCCTTTCTTTAAATCTTTTACTGGCAAGTATTATACTAGGAAATTTTTTTGTACATTTATTGGTAATTGCCAACTATTAAATTTTGGTTTAAGTTTCTATACCTTTTTAGTAGATTCTTTTGGAAGTTCTGGGTTAACAATATTGTTATTTGTGGTTCATAATAATTGCCTTCTCCAAAGAGCTTTTTGTTTTTTCTTTTTTTTTTTTTTTTAGACGGAGTTTCGCTCTTGTTACCCAGGCTGGAGTGCAATGGCGCGATCTCGGCTCACCGCAACCTCCGCCTCCTGGGTTCAGGCAATTCTCCTGCCTCAACCTCCTCAGTAGTTGGGATTACAGGCACGTGCCACCATGCCCAGCTAATGTTTTGTATTTTTAGTAGAGACGGGGTTTCACCATGTTGACCAGGATGGTCTCGATCTCTTGACCTCGTGATTCACCCGCCTCGGCCTCCCAAAGTGCTGGGATTACAGGCGTGAGCCACCGCGCCCAGCCTTTTTTTTTTTCTTTTTTGAGACAGTTTTGCTCCTGTTGCCCAGGCTGGAGTGCAATGGTGCAATCTTGGCTCATTGCAACCTCCACCTCCTGGGTTCAAGTGATTCTCCTGCCTCAGCCTCCTGAATAGCTGGGATTACAGGCATGCATCATCATGCCCGACCAATTTTGTATTTCTAGTAGAGACAGGGTTTCTTCTACTAGAGGTTGGTTTCGAACTCCCAGCCTCAGGTGATCCACCCGCGTTGGCCTCCCAAGAATTTCCAGAACAATGATAAATAATGGAAGTTGTGATGCTCTTGTTGCTTAATGGTTTGTTTAGTTGGGGATGTTTCCAGGGGCGTATGTTAGCCTGCCTTGAGGTGTCTTCTCCTGTCCCCACCATTGTCTCCCACTCCTCCATCATCACCCCTGCACCATCATCTCCTGCCTCTCCATGTGTCCTGCAGCTGAAATGACTGATCCAGGCTCTACTTCTTTTTCTTTAATCTTGTTGTTTTTGAGACAGAGCCTCATTCTGACACACAGGCTGTAGTGAAGTGGTGATCATGACTCACTTGCAGCTTTGACTTCCCAGGCTTAGGTGATTCTCCCGCCTTAGTTCCCTGAGAAGCTGGGACTATAGGTATGCACCACTACGCCTGGCTAATTTTTGTAGAGACAGGTCTCACTATGTTGCCCAGGCTGGTCTCAAACTTCTGGGCTCAACGGCTCCGCCTGCTTTGGCCTCCCAAAGTGCTGGGATTGTAGGTGTGAGCCTCCATGCCTGGTCTCCACTTCTTTTAATTTCTATTCCTTGTTCCTCTCTCTATACATTGCAGGGCCCTCGTCCTCCTTTATGGAAAGGGCCTGTCTTATTAAAGAAATTTAAGGAATGCTCAACCACAGTGCATCTTCATTTGTAGGTTGTAGCATCACCAGCAACTCCACACTGAGCTTGCAGAAAGAACCCTGCCCCCCAGGCACTCCTGCTCTGTGGCATCCATCTCAGCCTAGGGAGTGAGATGATATGAAGGGCAAGGCTGTGAGATTTCCAGTGGCCATCAGAATGACCACTCCATTTTGCCCTCTAACATGCAGCTTTCAAAAACTAGGTTTTTTTTGAGGTCTAATTTACCCATCATAAATTTACCCATTTCAACATATAGTTCTATGAATTTTGGCAAATACATGTAGTTATGAAACCACTACAAGCATTTTGACAATTTTTAAAAATTTACATAATAACTATCCCAGTGCTTTGCTTTGTCTTCACAAAGAAAATGTCAAGTTGTGGCTGGGCCCAGTGGCTTAAACCTGTAATCCCAACATTTTGGGAGGCCGAGGTGGGTGGATCACCTGAGGTCAGGAGTTTGAGGCCAACCTGGCCAATGTGGTGAAACCCCATCTCTACTGAAAATACAAAAATTAGCTGGGTGTGGTGGTGGGTGTCTGTAATCCCAGCTACTCAGGAGGCTCAGGCAGGAGAATCACTTGAACCCGGCAGGCGGAGCTAAGAGTGAGCTGAGATGGTGCCATTACGCTCCAGCCTGGATGCCAAGAGCAAAACTCTATCTAAAAGAAGAAAACATTAGGTTGCAAAATTTGAACAAATATATTTTCTTCCTCTCCAAATTCACATGTATACAGGATCTATTAATAAGACCGTGAAAGAACAAAGATGCAGTTATCTGCCTTTCCACTGAGAGACACATGGCCAAGTTTATAACAGAAATGAGCCAGCAGCTACTTGAAAATTCAACAGAATGAGTTTTGGAGTTGGAAATAGAAGCAGAGTAGAAGCATATGCATCCACATCAGGCGTGGGGTTACATTGCCCACATATATGTTTCCATCCTCAAGATAACTACCTTCAGTCACAAAGGAGCAAGTCTAGCTTTCTTCCATACAGCTTCCTACCTGTGTCTCAGACCACCAGATGATTGTCTTATAGCCCAGAACATGACGTAGTAGGGACAGCATCTTAACTATGCTCTCAGGCAGAAGGACTTTTGCTATTAAAATACAACCCCTTTGCTTAGCAACTGTCTCTAGATCTCTTGAAGCTTGTTCTCCAAGTTCCAGTTTGAATCTAAGGTGTAGCTTATCCGAGGCCATCGGGCAGCAAATGATGATAAATAGTCACTGGAATCTAATATATCATCTTCCTTTTCTGGCCTAGGTTTTTAGCACTTGCCACTTCAGACAATTCTATGATGACTCAAATAGTAAACCCATGATCAGTTTAGAACTCATCACAAACTGCATTGGGCCAAAATCCCAGACATCTGATATACCTGGGAGAACAACAGAAAAGGTCTCCTCTTTTCCTTCTCCAGGCTCTAGTAGTCCAGGGGTTAACAACATGACAATAGGTTGTTGAACCTCTCTTTCGATTCATTTCCATATCCGGAATATGCAATGATAAAAATAATACCTACAGCCATAGATTTGTTGCATAGAATAAAAAGATAATATGTGAGAAAGTGAAAAATGGTCCTGGCAGTCAGGCTGTGATGGTCCCAGCAGAATGTAAACATACTCCCAAAAGACAAGCAAAGCTCAGAAAAAGCCATTCCAGGATCATGAGTAAACGAGCCAGAGATAAGGACACTCTACAACCACGAAATGACTTAACAGCCCCCTCTTCCAATTTATGTATTGGTTACTGCTTGTTTACTTGTTTGTTTCTTAAAGTAAAAATCTTCATTGCTATTTGAGCAGAAAATGTCATAGAATGTGTTTATTCTTGCCTTGAATCATAGCTTCATAATGCACCAAACAATGTGTGTTCCTGCTATTTCTTTATCAATGCCAACTTGTTCTCATCCTCTTGCCTCCAGGTAATCGTGAAGAGGACCCATCAACAAACTGTTTTTACTTCTAGACAAAATGCAATCCAGAACCAGCCTCCACCGCCTTAAACTCTCATTAGATTCACCCAGAATGCACCGAAATCTACAAGAAGCCCCACCCACTCCCTCTTACTGAGATGCCCAACATTTACCATGGGGTGCATTTCCCCTTGTGGAAGAAAGCTAAACAAACTTACCTTTTCTGTAGTGAGCAAAGTGTGTTATTTGTGCAGTGCCTTTTTGGCTTCTCAGAATCTGTTTTATTTCTAATAACACATTTAATTTGGCAGACTCTTATTGTCAGCTAGCCAGCCCCTCTATCTCATTAGGCTTTCTCCGTCCCCAAATAGAGCTATTTGGGGAATTTCCATAGTAAGCTGAAGAGACTTCTGGTTCTAAATGGTGCCTGGCTAATAGCCTTAAAGCAGCCTTTCCAAACGCCTTGCTGAGATGTCCACAAAGCCAAAGCAAAGCCAGTTACAAACAGAGACTGACAACTCAATGCCAGAATCTCGGAAGAAGTGACAATAATTATAAAGCAGATGGAGCCGGGATGAGAATAACCCACCATGTTTTTACTTATGGCACACTACCCAGGATTGGCTCACATTAGATACCATCTGCACCTCCCTAACAAATGTTCTCTGACTCATGAACCAGGCTCAGAGGAACCATAAATTATGCAGACAGGTGTTCTCTATCCCATGCAGGTTTCTTTGGAAATTACCCGGGTTTCATGGTCCTGTTCTCATCTCCACCTGTCTGCAACCCACCACCTTTCTAAATTCAAGCAGAGATGGAAATTTTCAAAAAACACTGGAGAAGACAAGGGAGGAGGCGAGGAGATGGTGAAGGAGGTAAGAGACTGGGGATGTTGTGCCAAGGGAATAATTGAGGAATCAGAAAGGGTCTTAGCAACAGTGCATTCTGGGGTTGTAGTTTTCATGCATTACATTTGCTGTATACAAGAACATCCATGGGAGCACAGGCAGAGAATATTAGAACTTATATTTCTATTTAGTTTTTGTTTAAAATTTTTAAAATAAAGTTCATTCATAACAATAAACCCATATTGTTTTCATTAACTGATATAATATGTGTAATGAACAAGATTAATAATGGGGAAACTAGATGAGGGACGTATGAGAACTCTCTTGTGTCTTCTCAATTTTTCCATAAATCTAAAACTGTTCTGAAGATAAAAATCTGTCAAAATACTTGAAAATAAACTAAGATTTATTAATATTTAATGTGCAATAATACTTGCACTCTAATTCGTGCTATATATCAGATGATCATTGTCTCTTCTCATAAATGAGGGAAAAGTAGAAATTCAACAGCATGGAAAATTGACAGAGGCACCTTCACTACGTTACTTATTTCCAGTGTTTGGCAATATTTTGTGACTTACACATGCTTAATTAAATATGCAGATTGCAACATCTGGTTTTATGTAAGCTAATATTCCCAAAATGATAAATGAATTGAAAAGACTCCTACAAAGAAAACACGGGTTACATGTAATACTAGTAATGCTGGTATAAACAAATATCAAGAAAATGGCAAACATGACTCCTAGTTTGGCTCTGTCTTTTAGTCACATAAGTAAAAACAGTGATTCAAGAAAACCATTCAAAATATTATTAATGACAAATTCTGCTCATTATTACCTAAAACGTTACGAACCACGAAACTTTTTCTATGTGTTTATTATAGCTTTCATATTAACTAATTAAATATAAAACTACCATCATTAGCAAGACATTTAAAAACTTTGTCTAAACCAAGACATGATGACAAACTTCTACATCTTTCTCGATGATGATTAAAGTCCTGCCTTATGCAATGCAGATCATCATTAAAGTATACCAAGCATGTTTGCACATACTTAGCATCTGTTTTTGAGGTTTCTGACTTAATAAACACAGCCTTATGTTGTACAAATGGCCAACAGAAATATTTTAGAAAGCTCAACATCACTAATCATCAGAAAAGCGCAAATCAAAATCACAATGAGACAATTTACCCCAGTAAAAATGGCTATTACCAAAAAGACAAAAAATAACAAATGCTGGCAAGGATACAGAGAGAAGAAAAACTCTTATCCACTGTTGGTGGGAATGTAGATTAGTACAATCATTATTAAAAACAGTACGGGGTTTTCTCAAAAAACTAAAAATAGAACTACCATACGATCCAACAATTCCAATGCTGGATATTTTTCGAAAAAAAGAGAAACATATATCAAAGGGATACCTGCACACCCCCTGCCCACACACATCACCTTTACCGCAGCACTATTCACAATAGCCAAGATATGGAATTAACCCAAGTGTCCACCGGTGGATGAATGGATAAGGAAAATGTGGAACATATACATAATGGAATGTATTCAGCCTTAAAAAAGAATGAAATCCCATCATTTGTGGCAACATGGATGGAATTGGAGGTCATTATGTTAAGTGAAATAAGCCGTGCACAGAAAGACAAATAGCACACGTTCTCAATCAAATGAGTGAGCTAATACAACTTACCTTATGGAGGTAGAGAGTAGAATGATCGTTACCAGCGCCTATGAAGGGTGAAGGAGAGGGAATAAAGAAAGATTAATAGAAATTAAATATACAGTTAGGAGGAATTAGCTCTAATGTTCAACAGTACAGTAGGGCAAATATAGCTAACAATAATTTATTTCAAAATAGCTAGAAGAAAAGATATGAAACATTCATAAAAGTAATGATAAATGTTTGAAGTGATGGCTATTCTAATTATCCTGATTTAATTGTTATTCATTACACATTGTATATACATGTTTCAAAACATCACCTATACCCCATAAATATGTACCTATCAATAAAACA
>NW_022437306.1:0-2197 GCF_009761245.1 Sapajus apella
CTATTGACTTAGCTGGTAGCCACGGCTCCCAGCAGCCACCAAAGGTTGAGACAGAAGTGCACAGCAGGCATTCACTGCTGGGTCCCTCTGGGGTGGCCTGAGAGTCACAGGTCAGGTGGGGGCACAGCTTCAGCGTTGAAACCTCAATGTGAACGTGAAGTTTTGTGTTACTTACAGATCCTCAAGCTAGGCAGAGTGACCAGAGAGGGCAGACAGCAGTCCGTTGTCCTGGGCCTCCTGTAGCAAGAGCAGCCATGCACGAACAGGAGAGGACTTCCTATTTAAGGTTCATTTGGGATCAGGTGTCCTAATATCCGGGGTTACTTTCTGTTAAGTGCATTATTCAATAACTCCGGTGGCAAAGGCAGTTGAGAAATTCAGTGGGAAGCTGGGCTTCAAACAGGAGTCCACAGAGGGACTGACCCCTCATCTACCTTGCTCAGCCCTGGCCAGGCCCAGGCAGTAACCAACTATGGATTCTATATGACTCCTAAGACATTGACCCTGGGATGCCTGTGCTGGTGGCTGAGGCTGAGCTTACGGCACCCAGGGAATATTTCAAGCCACCAGGAGAGCCTGGCCTGAATATCACAGTATCCACTCTGTTCAGGAGACAAGGACACGAATGCCACCCACACACAGGAGAGGATTAGGAATGTTGCTCTGAACCAGCCTCCCCCATACCTGGGCTCTAACCATAAAAACGCATCAACACCAGTTGGCTGGGTTGGGACATTGCAGAACACCCAGTGAGACTGAATACCACCTCCCCTTGTGTTGCCTGGCAGGGCCGGTTTTGCGGGGTTCGTTAAGGATGTGGACACAGTATGCGGTTCCCTGGAGCGGACAATTGCCTCATTCCTTGGCCAATGGACAGTTTAAGGCTAAACAACCATCTAGGACCATTGGGGCCAACGACTCCTGAGTTTGCTGCTTGAGACCTAACATCTCTGGGAAGTCTCTCAGGGAGGCGGCCGAGGTGGCAGTGAGATCAGTGTTAGCCTGCATCACCTGGTGCTGTGTGCTCAAATACCTTGTTCCTAAGCCAGTTCTGTGCAGGCTTCAGAGTCTCCATGCACACAGCGTGAGTGCGATGATCACTGGGCATTTGAGATACGCAGGGTCGGGCCCATGTCCTCCCTCCTGGGTTACTTGAGGGAAGTCCTAGGGAGAGGAGCACACAGTTTGAAATGCACCACTCTCCACCCTCCTCCTCCTTCTCAGAGTGAGGTAGATGGTGTAAGGTTCTGGAAATGAGAAAAGAATGCAATTACTCCTGAAGGAATAGATACCTACAGTGAGGTTATAGAGCCCAGGTGTACAGGCTGGGCAGCCACTGCCGCTGTGGGAGGGTCGTGCACTGCGCTGGTCCAGCAGGTCGGGTGCTCAGGGCATCCCCTGCAGCACTGCGTGAAGGCAGCAGGTATTGGGCTGTGGAGGACTGGGGCAGTAGAGTGAGAGGTGAAGTGTCTCCCTCAATCTTAAAGAAGGAGGTGGCATCTCAAGCCTCATTAGAGCAGAGGGGTTGGCTGTCCCTCTGAGGAAGCAGTGAGTTCCCCATGTGTGGCAGGTCCAGGAGCTTCAGCACTGGAGGAAGTGAGCACCAGTCTCACACCAGCATAAGAAGTTTGGGCTATGTGGGGAAACCGAGGTTCTGGTGATGGTTTTAGGTTCTAGGGCATTAGTAGGTGCCTGTAGGGGCTAATGAGGAGGTTGTAGGGGCAAAATATGAAGGGGTGTGTATGCACGTGAGATTTTGGAAATGCCCTGTGTCCTGCAGAAGTGAAACCTGGACCTGCTTCCTGCACACAGAACATACTTGAGTCCATAGGTGTTTCCCCAGCACTGCATCAGCAGCATCACTGGGAGAGCTGCTTAGACTCAGGCGTGGTGTTGCTACAAGGGTTCCCACAAGCCCATAGTTTTTGCATAGCTTCTAGCGCAGCCTTACAATATGGCCCAGGCTCTATGGGTTCCTTGCACCATAAAGTGATGGGATTACACTGAAGGCAAATGGTGATTTCAGCAGAATTTCACTCTATGACGTCATCTGTGGGGCCTTCAGCAAAGCACGAGGTAAGGGAAGCAGCAAGGCAAGGGACGGGTACTGGACGTGAGCCAGCGCCGTGTGCTGGCGATGGCGAGGTCAGTACCGCCAGGACTGTGTGCTGGGGATGGTGAGGTCAGTACCGCCAGG